>NC_081423.1:64293007-64451101 GCF_949786415.1 Peromyscus eremicus
CACCACCACCCGGCCAGTGGTCTTCTTTTTTTTTATTTTTTTATTTTATTTTTTAATTTTTATTTTGCAATACAATTAAGTTCTACATATCAGCCACAGATTCCCTTGTTCTCCCCCCTCCCACCCCCTTGATGCTCTTGGGTAGCAACCTACTACTTGTGATGAGGCCTTTTTCACTCAGTTGTGTATAATACACCAGACCTTTGTCATTGCTGCTTCCCTCAAAACTGATCTCAGAAACATAAAAATCCCCAGAAACATCACTGATATTCACTTCAAGAAGCACCAGGGACCCTGGCATGGGGAAGGTAAGCTCTTTCACACAGAGGAGGAAAAATCAGAGATTATGAGCAGCTGAGGATGATCATCAGAAAGCTGTAGACTTGCAAATTTTGCCAAAGATCAAAGCTCGTCCCTTAGCTCCAGGGCTACAAGCAACCCATTTTACTCTAACAAATGGAATTTACCTTCACAAATTGTGTTTTAATTTCTTTCCACAAACCTAATTATACAGTGGCTACATTAAAAATAAAGTAAAATAAGACGAAGATTAAAGCCGAGGGATGGAAAAAGGTAAAGCATGCTGACTCAAACAAAATACCACCAAAAGAACACTGTGGTAGCTCCAAGAATACTCGACAGAGTTTTAGAGCGAGGGGGTGTGATTAGGGACAAAGAAGTGAGTCCCTCGATGACAAAGGGATCAGTTTACCTGAAGTGCATAATGACAAGAAGGGGCAGGCACCAAAAGTAGTGCTTCAAAACGCATGTAATAAAAACTGTGAGTACCAAGAGAAAACACACATGATTCACAAGTACGGTGCTGGCTGGCAACACCTCTCTCAATCATGCATACAAAATGCAGACTAAAAATCAATAAGGACACTCAAGACTTCAGGGATATTTAATAGTGGAAGTGTTTGGTCAGCTGTTCCATAAGAAAATACCAGAAGCAGTTTTCTTGAGAGAGAGAAGACTCTTGTTTTGGGTCATGGCTCTGGAGAGGTCAGGTGCAAGCAGTATGGTTCAGGCTCTGGTGAGGGCTCCTCTGGGCTGCATCATATTTGTCAGGAGCATGTATATGTCTACATATTTGGTCTCATCCCCATCCCCACTTTTTTTAAGTGCTGGTGATTAAAATCAGGGTTCTGCACGTGCTAAATGTTTGTGCTACCACTAAACTACATCTCTAGCTACAGGTTCTCATTATAAACACCTAGGACTCATGTGTGAATTAGGGCTTTTTTTGTTGTTGTTGTTTTTTATCAACTGGACACAAACTGAGTCACCTTGGAAGGACAAACATCAATCAAGCAATTGCCTCCATTAGATTGGCCTATGGGCATGTCTCTGTTGCATATTCTCAATTAATGATTGATGTGGGAAGGCCCAGTTCACTGTGGGTTGTACCATCCCCGGACAGGTGGTCCTGGGTTCTATAAGAAAGCAGGCTGAGCAAGCCATGGTGAACAAGCCAGTAAGCAATATTTCTCCATGGTCTCAGCTTCAGATCCTGCCTTGAGCTCTTGCCCTGGCTTCCCTCCATGATGGACTCCTAAGATGTAAGCAGCTATTTCCTCCACAGCTTGCTTTTGGTCATGGTGTTTTATAATAGCAATAAAAAGCAAACCAGAACAATTCATTTGTGGGGACTCCTTCCTAATCTAGACTTATCATTTCCCAAAGACCTCTCCTCATAACTCCACATTTGGATTAAGTTTGAATCCTCTTCATAATATTAACATAAGACTTTGAGGGTTTAGGCAGGGCAAGCCATTTTCAAACCACAGCAAAGAATGAATGTTTTCCTCAGGAGATCAAGGTCAATGCAAGGTACCTGCTCTTGCCATTGGACTCGGCATCATAGTGGAGTTCCTAGCTAGAGCATTACGACAAGATAGATAAATAAAAGGCATATACATTGGAAAGGAAGATGTAAACTGACTTTGTTCAGGGGAAATAACCATCCACATGGACAAGCTGAAGGAATGAAAACACACTATCAGAACAAATAAATGCATGTACTAGGAGTGTAAGGCACATAATCAATATCCATAAATAATTGTTTCAATATATGAGCTACAAATAACTAAAAATTAAGTTTAAAAATATAATTTTCAGCAATATTAAAAACAGTTAAAAGTCATTAATTTTGGAAAAATATAGATAAGAGCTATACACTAAAAGTATAAAATATTACTGAGAGAAATTAAAGATTTGCATTAATGTAGAGATACTACATAATAGACAGCAAATCTCAATATTATTAACATACTAATTTTAACCAAGCTGATTTATAGATTAAATGAACACAAGGAAAACTCTTAGCAGGATTTTTTTTGTTCTGTTTTGTTTTTGAGATGGAGGTCTCATGTCTCATGTAGCATAGCCTCACCTCAAATTCTGAGTGTAAGAAAGGATGACCTTGAACTCCTGATCCTCCTGCCTCTGCCTCCTAAGTACTGGAATTATAGACATGTACCTGGCTCCAGCAGAACATATTTTCTTTTGCATGTGTGGTATTGTGTGTGTGTGTGTGTAAGAGAGAGAGAGAGAGAGAGAGAGAGAGAGAGAGAGAGAGAGAGAGAGAGAGAGAGAGATGATGGGATGGGTGTGTGGTGCACACGTGTGTGTTAATGCGTGTGTGTTAATGCATGTACATGCTGAGGTCAGAGGTCAATGTCAAGTGTCTTCCTCAGTCATTCTCCATCCTCATCTTTGGATTCAGGCTCTCTCACTGAACCTTAGCTGAGCTCTCTGACTCTGCTAAGCTGACTGGCCAGTGAGTTCTGGGGACTCACCAGTCTCTGCTCCCCCCGCCCTGGTGTTACAGATGGTTGTGGCCAGGCCTGGTATTTACATGAGTGTTGGGAATCCAAATTCAGGCCCTTATGTTTATGTGGAAAACACTTTACTAGTCAACTACCTCCCCCAGCCACAATAGTTTTTAAAAGCAGACATTGACATGCTGAATGCTCCCACATGCTGGTGGGGATGTGAAACAGTGTGCTGCTTTGGAAAATAGTTTGCTAATTTCGTTAAGAGGTAAGTGTGTACCTTCCATCCCATTCCTAGGCATTTACTCAGAAACAATAAGAGAAATAAAGCTAAAGTCCATGCAAAGACTTATACACAGAGGCCTGGGGAGGTGCTATTTGTAACAGCCCCAAACTGCAAACAGCCCTGTGCCCATTAGCATCTTAAAATATATGTGTTTTTAAAAGTGGCTTGCCTCCTCTACAATAGAGAAACCATCCAGTAATAGAGAGGGGCATGCTATTATATATATAGGAGAGTACACACAAGTCAGAACATTATTATGCCTCATAGTTAAAGAGGTCAGGCCAAGACAAAGGGGAGCACATCCTATGGCCCCATTTGTATGAAATTCTAAAATATGCAAACTAATCTGGAGGAATCTGAGCTGTGGTTTCCCTGGGCAAGAGGATGGAGGAAGCAAGGGTCCGAAAGGGAGGCCGAGGAAACGTTTATCTTCTTGGTTGTGTGGATTGTGTGGCCTCACAGGTGTGTGTGTGTGTGTGTGTGTGTGTGTGTGTGTGTGTGTGTGTGTGCCTCAAGGCTCATCAGACTGCACACTCTACGTGCACAAGACTGCACGTGATCATACTTCAGTGAGGCCTCGCGATGTTGAAGGAAGGAAGAGTGGGGGAGAGAAGGAGGAAGGAAGAGGAGGAAGAGCCGAGGAGAAGCACCAACAGGTGGACACTGTGACAGAGGAGTCACTCTGTTGTCAGACATGGTGCTGGCTTCTCCTGAGGCTGGCTCCCCACGGGGGGAAGCAATTTTCTCCACAAACATCACTGGCCAGAATTGTGCTGCCTGCCTTTCCTGAACCTTCCATGAGTCAGCCATTTCCCATTTCTTAGTAGATGAGGCGGTGTGGATGTCAGAGAATTAAAACCCAGGCTCACTACAAGGAGTTTACTCGAAGAAGTGACTTTTTTCACTACAGGTTGAATTAGAGATTTTTTTTTCCTTCCTTGCCTTCTCTTTACCCTCCACCCCGGCCCTCCTCTCTCGTTTTCCTTCCATTCAGTAAAGACATTTTAAAGACGGAAGCTCTACGTAAATTTATGGCTTAAAAAGTGCTTGAGTATAGCAATGTTAAATGCTGGAAGAGACAGAACTAGCAGCTACCCTGATCTGTTTATTATACACCGGATATTTGTCTGGGATTGTCATACTAGATTCCATAAATATGTAAAAAATATTGTGTGTTGATTTAAAACATAAAAAGGGAAGGCTCAGCTAGCTATGAGGGATGGAGCTGTAAAGGGGGCCAAGAGGCTGGCATTCGCTTTACTGCGGCTAATGGCAACATTCATGAAGGGCTGTCTGCATGTGCTGGGGTCTGTGGGCTGCACAGGCAAGAGGGCTGGGGTGCCCTTACATCCCTTGCCTGGGGGCTGCCAGCATCCACTGACTCAGATCTAATAACGAACCAGCCAGAATTAGGTGAAAGTTGACTTTTTATTACACAGAAGACTCGTACTTTATTGTCCTCTATGACATACTCTGTGACGGATCTCAAGGGGGGAACAATTGGAAAGGCGCCTCTCTGATGCTATTTCCTGTAAATGGCCAGATATCAATATTTTATGGGCTGAAAAATTGCCACATTTTCTAATTGACATCCCAGAGAAGAAAGCAGATAACTGTTGTAAGACTAGACACTTTTGCTCTGTCCTAGAATTCCATACCGATGTTTTCTAATTGAATGGAGGAAAGTACACCACGTCCCACGATACCCATGTTTGCTTTCCCTGAATTGGCCCCTTTCCAAGGACAGCTGCTCCCCACCAGTGGTCTGTGGGAGAAGCCTGCTGAGTAGCTGATGTGCCCACCCTGGGATCCAGGGCAATGTACAGCCTACTTGATAGAACTCACATACCCAAAGTCCGCCAGTGGCGTCGTTTACATGTTAATGTTCTAATTACAAAGACACTTTAGCTATTCTTTTAAAGAGGGAAAACACTAGTTAACTCTACTTAGACCTGTTGTTAATAGCTAGTAAAACTCAGAAAATAATAAAACTTTCCCCAAGATGAATCTGTAGACCCTTGACTGGGCAGTCCCTTTTTCTCAGCCCACTTAGCCCCTGGCTCACTCACTGCCTGAGAGGTGTGAGACCCTGGGTCCTGGGCCAGATTCCTTTCTTTTCCCACACTTACCTCCGGGTCTAGTGTGCTCTTCCTCCTGACAGCTAGGATCTCTGTTGGAAGGTTTCCCTCTGCCCAAAAGAATCTGTACCTACTACGTGCACAGCTGAAGACACTGTACAGGCACAGGTCCCCAAGAATCAGCCCTAAGCCGTGACTGACGGGCCCAGGGTGTGTAAGTGTACCAGCCTTGCAGCTTAAAATGATCTTTAAAAAAATTAACTTTCCCTCATAGGTTTGTGTCTGCGATGTATTTTTGTACAAATGTTCATGTGTCTGTGGACCCACATATGCATACATGAACATGTGTGTACATTAAAGTCCGAGGCTGATGTTTTACAGTTTTCCTCTGTTGCTTCCTACCTTATTCATCGAGGCAGGGTCTCACAGCTGAACCCTGGGCTCACTGATACAGCCAGGCTGGCTAGGATCCTGGGATTCCCTGTGTACTACTTAAGGCTATCGTATGGATCCCCAGTGTCCACTCACCCACCTGCCACTGTCTCCTGTCACCACTGTGTGTCAGTCCCCATCATCTACTGATCTTGGGTGTTTCCTACACTTCCCAGTCTTTCCAGTTTCTTACTTTGTTCTATAATTCTGTTTTTTTTTTCTTTCACTTCTCTGTACATTGAAAGGTTCCTCCTGCAAGGCTTATTGTGTATGTGTGTGTGCATGTGTGTATATACTTCTTCATGTATGTGCATGTACACATGCATGTGGAGCCCAGATATTGATTTTGAGTTTCTTTCTCAATCACTATACTATTATTTGAGACAAGGTCTTTTACTAAACAGATTTGGCTGCACTTGCTGGCCAGTGAGCCTCAGGGATGCTCCCGTCTCTGCCTCCCCAGTGCTAGGATTATAGGGATGTGCTAACCACACATGACTTTTTTTACATGGATGCTAGATATCAAACTTGGGTCTTCATGCTTGACCTACAAACGCTTTACTAAACGATACATTTCCCCAGGTCTTCAGTGTGGTTTAGAATGCTATCTTTACTGTTAATTTTGTTGTTGTTGTTGCTACCACTATGATGGAATACCTGGCTGGCTTCAGTCCAGGAAGCTGGCCACGTAACTTGGGGCCTGAGGTGAGGTAGAATGCTGAGGTGATGGGAGCAGGGGAGAGCAAAGCAGCTCACCCAGGGGACAGACACAAGCAGAGGGCAGCACCAGCAGGCTTCCCCTCTCTTCCCCCTTCTGTTCCTGCTGGGTCTCCAGTTTTTTGGGCAATGCCACTCAGAGCAGGGCTTCTTCCCTTAATTAATTATTCCTCTCTGGAAATGTACTACAGACAGACCCAGAATCCGGCTTTACCACTCTCCTAGGCTTCTGTGAATCCCATCAGGTTGACTATCAAGGTTATGAATAGGTCATCGCTGCTCTCCACATTTAAAATCAGCCCCTCTCTTCTTACATTTCCCCCCAGAATGCTGCTCTGGTCCTGGTGTCTCCATCCATGTAACAGTGATAATCACACTTGCATTATCGCTCTTGGAGTTGTTGTGATGGCCTACGGAGACAAGGTCTACAAACTGCTCTTCAACCTATTATGATGATAGCTATACAAGAAAGACGCAGAATTCCGTGGCCTTCCCTATCTTTCTAAAACAAGGTGTTTTAATGTGCATGTGTGTGTCTGTGAGTGTGTCATGTGTGTTCATGTGAACTTCTGTGCATGTGTGCGTGTGCATGAGTGTATGAGGAGTGTGTGAAAAGCTGGAAGACAACCTGGGGAACATCCTCAGGAATGCTGTCTGTTCCCTTGGAGTCAGGGTTTTTCATGGCCTGCAGCTTGCTGCTTGGCTAGGGTGGCTACCAACTACACCCCAGGCATCTCTTTGTCTCTGTGATCCACCATATGTGGCATTTTCATGTCAGCTCTGGGGGTCAAACTCTGGTCCTGCGTTTGCAAGGCAAATGCTTTGCAAATCGAGACACTACAAATTCAAGACCACTGCCAAAGGGAGTCAATACCAAGGACTTGGGGAAAGGGTCTGATGAAACCTAGCTTGTGGGGCGTCTCAGAGGGGCCTCCGCCATCACCTTCCCCTCCCCCAGCCCTGCGATATACAGCTGATCATAACAGGGCTGCTGGAAAACTTTGGGGGAAAGGCACTGAGCTTAACGTTTGCCATGTCTCAGGGAACGGTGACAGCACCCAGGCAGAAATATCTGGAGCTTGCCAGGATGTGTGAAGACAGGACTGAGAGGTAGGAGGAGGAAGATGAGTGTGGGAACAGACTAAGTCAGGCTCTGGGCTTGACAAATTATTATTCAGCTGGCTTGCCTGAATTGTGACATATTATTTATTAAAATGGAAAGAAAATGTAAAAAGCGAGATGTCAGCCCCAACCCCAACCTCTCTGAGCAGACAGCTGGCACGAAGGCACTGCAGCACAGCCTAAGCCCCACGTGACAGTGGTGTGGGGGGGGGGCAGGGGGAGAAAGCCACTGTGCCTGTTTGGAGTCCTCAGGAAAGCCAAAGCTCTCCAGCTGGATGGCAGCATGACCTTGGGCATGTCCTCAATCCTTTCTGAGCCTCAGTGTTCTCGCTGTAAAGCAGGGGCCATCATTTCTTAGATGGCCATTCAACTACAGTATGGTTAGAAAAGCATCCTGGCAAGATCTTACTACTTCATCGTGACGCGGCAGGGACTGGGTAGCTTGTGATTTTCAAAGCTTTCTCCAATGCAGTGAAGTATATGGCCTCTGGTCTTCAATGGTTTACAGTAAGAGATGTGCTGCCCTTGGGGAGTTTGCAGCTAACAGAGCAGAGAGAGGTAGAACCCAATAATTAGCAGGTATTATATAGTATATAGATAGTATCCACAACCAAATCTGTAGAATAGAGTTCACTGTACAACAGGAAGTCAAGTGGCCTCCCCAAGATCTTGCAATTAGGAAGCAGGGTCTTAGATCTCATACTATTTCTGACCCTCTACTACTTCTTAAAGATGGCTTCCATTGTCTCCTCGGTGTCTCTGAAGTCAATGGTCCAAAGGGCATGGGGGACAGAAGGACAACAATTAATGTATCACCTGTGCAATGTGAATGGATGTAACATTTATGTAAATATGATCACATGATGATTGGTTCTATAGTAGAAGAAGAGGAGATATTGTTGGCAGTATTAGAAGAATACACTGTCCAGAATTCTCAGTGGTCCACCGTGAACTTCCTAGAGAGATGGTATAATCTAAGTGTGGATTTCCTTGCAATGAGGCTGTCTGGGGGTGAGTATGTCTGTGCTCTGATGAGGCATGAAAGGACTCCTGAGATGATGCTCTGACCTGTAGGGGATTCTGGGCTGTCACTAAATTCCTCTAAGCTCCTATGTCCTCTTTTGAAAGAAGGTGGTGTTTACATACACCCTGTCTGCTGTCATGAACTACATGCCTACTGTGTGTTATACCTAGTCAGTCACTTGCCCTGTGTTAAAGGACTAAGGAAGAAATGCCGGTCCAAGATCAAGTGCCAGTTGTGCTGTGGGCACACAGTGGGTGCTCAGGGAAGTCTTTCTCTTTGCTGTGTTCCTTTGCCAGCCCCATTCTGCAAAGGGGTAAGACTGAGGAGCTGCACTTAGTTACAAATCCTGCACTACTTTTCTACCCAGACTCTACTTCAAAGCTGACCATCTACTAACTGTAGCTGTGGAACTACAGCTCACCAAAACCTACTAGAAAAACTAGAAAGGAGGAGCTGGAGGGCTCCAGGCACAAAGTCACGACGAGGAGACAGCAACATTAATACCTCTGCTTTGATTATACACATCATATGTCTGTATTATATCCATGCATTGAACAGCACCTTATCCGCATATACAGATTACATGTAAACCAAATATTTCAATGTATTTAAGAAGATGGAGATATTAACTACCCAATTTGGTCATTATATATATTGTATGTAGGTATCAAATAATTGTAGAGAATCTCATAAATCCACATAATTAAAAGAGTAATTCATAAAATTAAAACACAGAGCTGGGGAGATGGGTCAGTTGCCTGCTGATTAATTATGAGACCCGAGTGTGGCATCTTTAATCTTAGCACTTGAGGGTGTTTTGCAGGAACTGGAGGATCCCTAGAATCTGCTGACTAGCCAGTCTAGCCAATGGGTCAATACTGAGTTCAGTGAGAGATGCTGTCCCATAAAAAGATACAGTGGAGAGTGACGGTGAAAGACTCCTAACATTGGCCTCTGGCTTCCACATCACGCAAATACATGTGCTCCCATGGGCACATGTGGACACACATACACAAACATGCAGACGCATATACTACACAAAGATGCATATACTACACAAAGATGCATACATACAACAAAAAGAAAATTAAAAACCCATTTTTTTGTTGTTGTGCCCATTCAACCACAGTATGTGGCCACTGTGTTAAAAGCACTGAAAAGATGATTGTCACATACAGAAGAATGTCAGGGGAACCTACACCACAAGAGGCTCCAGCCTCCTGTGGCCACTAAGAAGGGTAATTATACACAGAGAAGCTTGCACAGTGTACCCCTGCAGCTGTCTACTGGGAACCTCCCCAAAACTCTGCATGGGTACAGCTCTGCAGAAGGTATAAACAGAACAGTAAACAGCCTTTTTTTTTTTTTTTTTTTTTTTTGATAGAAGCCACGTGTCGCTGTCAGAAGCAATAAAGTCCATGCACAGGGACTGGGTGCCCTGGGTCATGGCAGTATGCATCTGCTTATGTCTGATTAGGACACATTATCACACTCGGTAGCAGCAGTGCCCTCTGTCCTGGACAACCCAAGTGACAAGAATGATCTGGTGGACTTGCAATAGCGAGGCGCCGTGGAAGAGGCCAGAATTCAATTCTGGCAGGTGGGAAGTGGCTGGATATAAATATTTTAAGACAACAAATATGATTCAGAAGCTAATTGGAACGCACTGACACCACCCAGGGCTTCTGCAGCGTGACACACAGATGGGAGTGGGCTCGCCGCCTCTGCATCAGAGCGTACAGTAAACGGTGTGGAGGAAGCTGTCCCTCCCAGAGACACACACATCTAGGACCCCGCTAAAGAGCTGGCAGGTGGATCAGGGAAAGACAAGGTGGAGCAGGGATGGGTGCAGGAGAGTCGCTGACTTCCTAGCTTGAGAGAGTCTCTTGGTGTCTGGAGCCTTCATTTTAATAGAAGCAAGTGATAGTGGGCAGTGGTTGGGTCAGATGATCTTTAAGTGGTCTAGCTTTCTCCCGCCTCGAACGCTGGGGTTCCAGTGATCCGTATCTACTTTCTGGGTCTCTACTTAGGACTTAGAAGATAAAATAGCTTGGGGGAGTCCAGTCCGTGGGCCCTGGATCCAGAAAGCTTGGGTTCAAACATAAACTGTGTCACTTACTGCAAAGCCAAGCAATACCAGCCCAGACATAGACAAGAGGGGCCCTGCTATGCATTCTGAGAAACACTGTAGAGGGTGTGTCTCTGCTCTCTTCCACCTGTACCTCTTAACAACAGGATCCATAACCCAAGTTCTGATCACAGACCATATTCCACATGATTGGGTGTGTTGGGTTGAAATGTCACTGTCCACTATAGGCTTATGTCTTGAGTATCTGTTCCCCGGCTGGCGGCACAACTTTGGGAGGCTGTGGAACTTGAGGAAGTAGGGTCTACCTGGAGGAGGTGGATCCTTAGAGGCATGTCTTTGAAGGCTATGGCTGCCCCTGGTTCCTTCACTGGTTTCTGCCTTCCAGCCCATCATGATGTGAACACCCTCTGCCACACAGTCTTGGTGTCATGTACTGGGATGTTCCACCATGTCTCCCCTGCTATGATGGACTGAAAGCATGAGCGAGAACATATCTTTTCTCCTCTAAATGGTTCCTGTTGGGTGTTGTGTTACAGGGACACAAAAATGGCTCATACTCTGGGCCTCTGGATCTTTGTCCAAAGACTCCAAGTCAGCTTCCAGGGTCATGGTGGTCCTCTCCCATCTTCTGTAGGGGAGAGGGGGCCATGACATTGGTGTATGCAGCCCTTTTCTCAAGCAGTGGCCACTTGGAGTGGTGTGCTGGGGCTTGGATTGTGGACTAGGGAGCTCACATGTACACAGGGAAGATTCCTCACCGTTTAAGAACTGGAGAAAGGCAGGCAGAAGGGGCTGAGTTACCAACCAGGGACCCTCCTCACTACCTCCATGGCTTCCAGTTCTGGAATGCCAAGTGTGTGAAAATCTCAAGTTGCAGCCAGGCACTGAAGTGATTGTAAAAGTGTATTGGCCAATTAGAACAACAGACGTTTTATTTCAAAATCTATTGGCTGTATTCAGAACTTAGAAATATTTATACATGTATTATATAAGCTTCCAGGGCCACTCTTGCCCTCAGCCCACAGGTAGTAGAGGATGGTAGACCCTGGAGAAAATGCTTAACCATTTAGTCCAAGTTTCCTCATCTGTAAGTCAAAACTAATGTCAGAACTAACCAAACAGCTGACACACACACACTAGTCGTATGCCCAATGTGTAGAGAGTATTCAGTAAAAGCTTTAGCTATTATATAACTTGTCCATCACCCAGACCTGAGACTGCATCGTGCCTGGAGACTTCTGGGTACCCCACTGAAAGGGCTTAACTTTGCCAACTGTCAGGTCATTTGGCACATGGTGACTGAACCAGGTGGCCTGACCACAACACGAATTGGCATCTTGTCACCTCCTACTGTCAGCCTCTGCCTGTGCGGCTCTCCCAGCCTGGCAGAGCCCTTTCTATGGAGCCATTTCCATATTGTCTTGGGAGATCTCTACCCCAGGGACACAGGGCCATCACCTGCATGGCTAAAGTCAGCAAACAAGATACATGCACCAAGCTGTTTATAGCACAGTGACATGGGCACACCAAGGCCTCTTTAAATGTCACTGGCTCTGCTGGGGCAAGATGTGTGGGAAGCTGACATCAATAATTCCCATCTAGAGAGTAAATAAGTAAGTTCTATGCAGGCCCAGGCGCCATGCTATGAAGTGTCTTGCTTGGAAACCTGGCTCTTGATAACAAGCCAGTGGGAAGGATGCCGCTTTCAATTTAGCTTTGCTATCATTAAATAGCCTTCTGTGGTTCTTGATACGCTTATTTTATTTTTTTCTGGCCCCACGCCAGTTAAAAGTAGGATAAATGATAACTCTGTTAACGAACACTCCGGCTAATTTTGTGGCAGAGACTGCAGGGGAGGGAGCAGGTGGGACTGTCCTCACACTGTGGGCTTATAACCATTTCGGGCATCAAACATTTATTAAGGGCCAGTAATAAAAGCCCCCATGATAGTGTAATGGCTCATTCTAAATGCTTCCTGCTAATAAAATGAGCATTGATTCGAAAGGCAATATTTAAATTCCATCCACAGCATGTCAAGGAAAGGCCAAGTGTGGCTAGAGTGTGAGAAACATTTATTTAGCCAATTCGCTTAACCATTCACTGCCTGGCAAATTGCGTGGCTCTTACCAGGAGGGGATGGTTTAGTAGTAAATGCTTCACTAGGGAGGTGCCTACAGGCCCAGCTTCAACTCCTAGCTCCCTGCATTAGGGCTGGGTTTACACTGGGCTTGGTGTACAGCCCTCTGAGCCTGCACTGGATCCTTGACATACAGATAGTGTGGAGGTTGGCTTTAATTGTCAACTCCACACAGTCTAGAATCATCTGGGGAGAGGGTCTCAATGAGGGATGTCTCAATTGGGTTGGCTTGTGGGCATGTCTGCCCGCAGAGGATTGCCTTAATTAAGTTAATTGAGGTGGAAAGACCCACCCTTAATGTGGGCAGCACCATTTCATGGGCTGAGTCCTGAACTCTTACAGAGTGAAGAAAGCTGGCTGAGCAGAAGCAGGAGAGCGTAAGAGTGTGCACTCATCTCTTTCTGCTCTTGACTGTGGCTGTGATGGGACAAGCTCCCGCTATCACAAGCTCCCACTCCTGCGGCTCCTCCCACAGTGATGGACTGTAACCTAGAATTGTAAGGCGAAAGAACAATCCTTTTCTCCTAGGTCACGGTATTCCATCCCACCAACAGACATGAACTAGGACCACTGGTCATGCTTCTCCTGTTCAGTGGCTTGCAGGGTTAAAGTAATATGGAATCCATATGCTTTAAGCTCCCTTATTACTTCCTTTGAACTCAAAGATGGACTTGCTCCAGGTCAGTACTTGAGCAGCTTCAGGGAAGTTACTCAACAGGCTCCTGACTCTTGTCAAAGCTGTTTGACACAAGCCCCCTAAACAACCCCCAACCTTGAAATGTGTCTTGTGGCCCAGTCAGTGAGTACAAAATTCACATATTTACATGTGTATAGTCTTTCAGGTACTCAGCTAAATGGTGCAGGACTGTATGCAAGATCTGGCTCCCACTGCCCTGCATCCCCCTGCCTCTTCCACAGACACTATGGTCCAGCTGCATACTCTGTCCTGATTTCCTCCCTTCACGCATTTCTTTCCCTCTTCTTGAAGGCTCCCATTGTCCCTTCCTGAACAATGCTCTCTATCCTTAGGAGTGGCCAAAGATCCTCTTCAGAGGGCCCTGGCCTTCCCTCTACCAGCAGCGGCCATGTCCTCCTGCAGCCCTCTCTCTCAGAGCTGAAAGCACACCTCACTTCTGTCCGTCCAGCATCCACGAGAGAGGCTGGCATGGACTCAACATGTTCCTCTGAGTGGGTTGACTCAGCTCTCACTCCTAGAGACTCTTGTCCTGTCCTAGAGACTTAAAAAGAATCTATCTGCTGAGAACTCACAAATAAATCTGGCTAGGTCCACCTCCTCAATCGGATCCTGCAGACACTCAGCTGCCTACTTGCATATCCACTCGGATGTCCATGCCTGTCCAAAACTGGGCTCTTCACAGGCCTTCCCAAGCTGGCTCCTCCTCCGCCCTTCCCATCTTAGCAGATGGAAACTACATCTTTCTGCTTCTCAGACCAAAAGCTCTCCATCCCCCTCACTTCCCTTACCCCAAATATCTGGTGTGGTTGATTTTGTCAGCTCTGGCTTGGAGACACATTCATCACTTCGTTTGTGCCTAGATTAGTGCCTAAGGGAGATCTCCATGCCTGCTTCCGCCCTTCTGATTATCCCCAGCATTGCATTCACAGTGACCCTATGACAGCATGCTCTGCTCTTCCTCTGCTCACGGCTCTCCACTGACTTTCCACCCTGTGTTTAGTACGGCCAAGTTCCCATAGTGATAAGACCCTGTATGACCTGGTCTCTGCTGCCTACCAAGTTCATTTCCATTGTTTGCTAGACATCCCAAGCAAGCTCTTACCTCAGGGCCTTTGCACTGGCTGTTCCCTCTGCTGGGAATACGGCTTCCCTCATGCCGTATGGCTGACATTGGCTCTCCCTCTGGCGCTTTCTTCTTAGAGGGACTTTCTCTGACCTTATCTGGATTCTTACCTCCCCAACAAAAACTGATCTCCCCCATTTATTTGTTTATTTGTTTATTTGAGCACTTATTGCTCATTGCCTTTCATAGTTCATAATTTATTGATCTCATTTTTCTTCCGTCTTTTCCAAGCTGTGAGGGCACGGATTTGGGAATCTCTATCTTCTGTATCTACAGCAGCATATATAATACACAGTGTCCCTTAAAACAGAATGCCGAATGAATGAATGAATAGCTTCTTCGAGGAAAACATCAACACCAGTAGCTCAGCTGGAAGCAGTAGGTGGATGGCTCCAGTGGTGGGCAGTAGTCTTCTTTCACACCAGTGGTAACGGGATGCCAAGTAACTCCTCATAGGGATGGCTATGGGCTCACTCTGTGGGTGAGTTTTAGAGACCGATATTGTACTGTTTGGTACTACCAAGCCGGCAGAGGCAGAGGTGGTTTTCTCTAGGGAACACTTTGAATAAGTTTTCAGAGTAAGGAAAAGAATAAGGGAGAAAGCAGCAGGTGCAGGACCCAAACATCCTACTCCACTGAGAGACCGTCTTCCTTGGCAGCTATCCGAGGTGTGGTCAGCAGGTCAGGCCATCCTCTGGGGCCAGACAAGACGTGGTGGCTGGTGTCTGGATTAGCATTAGGTACCAAATGTAAAGTGAAGTCTGCAGAGCTCATTCCTCCATTGACTTAGACATGAGTTTCTGTGCAGACACTTGAGTTAGTCACCTTCATTGTACACAACCTTATATACCATTGAGTGTGTGAGTGACCACTTCCTACTATTTAGTTCAAATCTTTCATGTAGAGTTTGCTCCCTGATTAAGGGGAAAGTGACCTTCACTGGTCTCTCTTACTCCAGGGATGGTCATGTCCTTCGGGAATAGGCAATAGATCCTGCCTTTATTTTGGTGACTTCTCTGTCCCTTAGACATGCAAGACAGACCTAGAACTGACCTTCCTATTCACTACCCATGCATACAGGCTGAGTACTCTGAGGTGAGTTCCTGACCCAGAAGGTGTGTTATTCTTTCCTCAGATGTATGGGGAGGCAAGCAAGGCTCTGGCTTAATTTCCTTAGGATCCAAGATCTAAATGAGGGCAGAGTTAGCTGTCCTCTACTTCAGCCTCAGGGGAGCCACCACCTCGCTCATGGGTCATATGGAGAGGCCAACATTTAGGAAGTGTTAAGAATACACCTTGCCTTGAGTAGAGCTGGTACTTGGTTAACATTTGACTTGTGAGCCTTAAGTCTGTTTCTAAAGGGTGAAGGAGAGGTCTCCTTTTTCTGAGGATTAAATTTTGTTCTAAAGCCTGGCTAACATCTGCTTTTCCAACTTTGAAACCACCCAAATCCTGCAGGAGAGCCAGCCTGCCGCTCTTCTGCTCAGTCTCTACCTGTCCCTCCCCGGTTCAGCTCTGCCCATTTATGATTTTATTATCTGCAGGCTCAGCCCTGGTCCAGCTGCTCAGTCAGTAAGAGGCCAGCCTGGCAGTGTCTGCAGGAGCTCTCTGTACCATCTGGGCAATGTGGCAAGCCCACCCTGGCCATCCTGGGGGTCAGGAGGGAAGCTTGCCTGCTGTCAACACCTGTTGTGTCCACTGTCCACCATCCATTCATCTGTCTAGTCCCCAGTTTCTCCTCTGGGGAGCCACTTCCCTGGTATGCCCCAAGTCTTCGAGTGGTAGGGACTCTACTTGGACCCAACCGTGTTACCCATCAACAGATTAATTTCTTGCTCACTTGGTTCAGACATAAGTACACGATCCAAGTCAGGCCAATTACAGCTCATTTTCAGTATGTGTATGTGTAGATGTGCACACAGTTGGAGATCAGGCTTTCCTTCTCATTGGATATGAAGCTGCAAGAACACCCAATTGGGAACTCCTAGCAGCCACAGTGACGAGAGGCTGAGCCCAAGGCTGAAGGCAACACTGAAGCCAGATGGCAAGACTTTACCCAGGTGAGAGCATTCCGCCCTAGCCTGAGCCATGCCTGAACACTAATCAGTTTACTTGGACATGCTGTGCCGCTATGTGGTCTGATTGTCTCTCTAGTTCACTTAAACAAGCATAACATGTTTTTCTCACTAGTAACCTGGAGTGTTCTAGGCACAGAGCCTTTGTGGCCAGCTCCTCACTGCGTGGAAGCCCATCCTCCTCTGATCCCTTCTCTCTAGGGCAGTGTTTCTCAACCTTCCTAATGCTGTGACCCTTTAATACAGTTCCTCCCTTTAACACAGTTGCTACTTCAAAACTGTAATTTTGCTACTGTTATGAGTCCTAATGTATATATCTGATATGCAGGGTATCTGATATGTGACCCCCCCCCCCCCCACGAAGGGTCGTGATCCACAGGTTGAGAATTGCTGCTCTAGGATCTACAGTTTCCTTATTCTGTCCTCAGGTAGTAGTTAACAACTCACATCCCTACTGGGGAATAAGCTTGGCTCCAGGGAGCAGATAATCTGCTCCTGACATCTTAGTCCTCAAAGCCTGTCCCTGGGTGTTGCCAGCATCACTTTAGAGCTTTATCATCCTGAGATCAGCTAAACCCACAAACTCCTGTGATGAGCTCCACAGAAATGCCAACAACCAGGATCCATGGCTCCCCAAACTCGTGGAGAACATTGGTGCTGATGGATGGAGTGGGAAGGAGTGTGTATGCAGGGTGGGGCGGGGGAAGGTTTCTACTTGTAAAAACTTGACAATGTACATTCCATTCCTATTTTGGAGATCTGCAGGCAAATTTATTTACTCAAGGTGCTAATGACCATAGCCATAAAGAGAAATGTTCTGGCTATCAGCATTTAACATTTTCCAATGTCCTTGATGATGGAACAGGTTTCTTTTGTTTTTGGCTGAGATCGTAACACCCTGAACATTGGGAAATCCATAGCATCCTCTTGTCTTGGCCCTGTGTACACCTGGCCTCTGCCTGGATGGAGACCTGCTTCTGCTCTGGTTGTGTCTGGGCCTTTCTATCCTGGCCTTCTTTACCACCAGACCTCCTAGAGTACCCCAGGGCTAGGGGCATGCAGCTGTGGTGTGTTGGCACACCATTTCTCAGTGATGGTGGCAGGAGACAATTAGGTTGAACTGATAACATTCATTCTTCTTGGGGCCTCATGGACTCCATGACATCCCACTCTGAGACCACAGCTGAGATCAGGCTGCAAAAGAGCCTTCAGCTCAACAGTAAATGGTGACGGATGTTTCAAATCTCATGCTTAGGGGCAGCGCAGGGGATGAGTTTCTGGGAGTTAAGGCCTGTAATGAAACACACCAGGACCATAAAAAAATGCGGTATGGTCAGGGAGTAGGGGCTCTGGGACCCTCAGGCTAGGTGACATGGGAGAGCTCTGATTTAATATTTTGCTCTTAGAACAGCAGCAGCACACTTCTTAGGAAACAGAAACACTTGTGAAGTTTTGCTTGCTAAATCCCTGACTCATTGTCAGAGGAGGTACACGCAGAGGCTTTAGTTCAAGGTTGAAGGAAGGGGAGTCACCGTTTGTTGACTGCTCACTGTGTGCCAGGCCCTGAGCTGTTCTGTATTGGGGATCCTTCTCAGTCTCCACACAATCCAGGGAGGTAAGTGGTATCTCCTTCGATAGGGATGAAGCCAAGACGCAGGAGCATGGGCAGCCTTTCATTGACAGGGAAATTACGATCCAAGCCAAGCTCTTCCGGCACCTTGAACTTCCTAGGCAGGGACTTCTCGGGCCAGATTGGCTCTGCCCCTTAAGTCTTGTTGGGCAGGACCTTCTTTTTCCTTTCTATCCTTTAACAATCTCCAAGCTTGGGTCCAAAGCAACACAGAGCAGATTTCCCAAGTCCTGATCTCTTTGATGGCAGAGATGGGATCTGAAGGAAAGAAATCAGCTAGATCCAGGGTGAAGTTCCAGGGTTAACTGCAAACCCCCAGCATGGAGAAGCCACCTGGAAACTGACCCTGAAGGAGTTCTTAGGGGTTAGTTTTGCCCCATAGGGGGTTGGCTTGCCTCCAGAAAACATTAACACAGTAGTCTGCTTTTGTGCATGTTTGTGTGGGTGTGGACCCTGTGTGCACTGGTGCACACACATGGGTGTGGAGGGTAGAGGACAAACTTGAGTGTCGTTCCTCGGGTGCCTTCCATGTTTTGTTTGAGGCAGGGTCTTTCCTTGGCTAGGAATATCACTGGGTGGGCTAGATTACCTGGCTCATAAGTTCCAGAGATAGTCCCCTGCCCACATCCAGAAAATGTCAAGTGTATATGGCCATTACAGTCTTGGCTTTTTATGTTGGTTGTGGAGATTTCATTAGAGAGCCATTTTATTGATTGAGACATCTCCCTTGTCTGTTTTTAGTACCCCACCCCAATCATCCCAAGAGGAGTTGATGAGAAATTGTTTGGGGAGCAAAGACATCGGAGTCCTAGTCTACCTCTGCTCCTGACCAGCAGCATGGCTCCTTTTTCTCTGAGCCTCAGTTTCCTCAGGGATGGCAGTGTTTACCCTGGGCAGTGTCACCCTCATAGTGACAACGGATGTGGTACTCAGTTGAACTCGCCTGGAACTCACTGAGCTGTATGCCAGGCACCACGCTCCACCAGAGGAGGAGGGTGTGTCCTAGAGCATCACACACAGTCCTTGCTTTCAGTTAATGAACTAGTGCAAAGAAGATGGCAGAGGCAGCCGATGGAGTGGCTTCCATCTCAAGAGTGTTCTTGGTCTTTGCTTCATTGGGAACACATGACGGCTGTCTGCAGGCGGCAGAGTAAATATTCTTATTCTCATCTGACAGATGGAAGAAATGAAGGTCGCAGAAAAAAAGACGACTTGCTGCGTAGTAATCATGTCCCCAGTCTGTACCTACAGTTCATCGGCACAGGGTTTACATACGTGTCGTGTCATCAAATCTTAAAGGAAAAAAAATCCCTGTGTGGTGAGAGGAGACCTCTGTGATAGCTGAGAAAGGGAACTGGGCCAGATTGCCAGTTCCTGTTGGGGAGGGACCAGACTATCTTCATTCAACACCGAACAAGGCATCAGGCAGTAAAAGCGGTTTATATAGATGCTTTTGGCATCCTGCCTGTGACCCCCCTGAACTTAAGTACTTTAGTGCATGCTGGCCCCGCTTTCAACTGTCAGCACCTCTGTTCCTCCGTCCCAGTGCTTTCTCTGACAGCAAAAGCCTTCTTTGCCCATGCACAGGGAAGTTGATGGCTCTGGAGAGCAAATCCTTGCTGAGCTTGTCCTCAAGAGAAGGTTCGGGGCCTCACCATTGCCCCATCTCGCCCTTCAGGGGAGGTAACTCTGAAATGTGTGCCCTACCTTGGTTCTCAGAGCTCCTGTGGAGTTAAATTCTAATTGTCCACACTGCCAACATGCTCAACCATGCACTTATTTTGGGTGAACTTC
Source organism: Peromyscus eremicus (assembly GCF_949786415.1). NCBI lineage: Eukaryota > Metazoa > Chordata > Mammalia > Rodentia > Cricetidae > Peromyscus > Peromyscus eremicus. Next base: position 64,312,989 of record NC_081423.1, read on the forward strand.
CTTCTTCATTTTCCTTTTCTACCTCCCCATGTATTTTCTGGGACCATCTCCCAAATAGACTATTTATCCCTTTTTTCAGGGTCTGCCTCTAGGGAAACCAGGCGAGAACTGGGTTTAGTGATGGCTCATGGGCTGAGTGGAAGAATGGATGACGAATAGAGTGTGTATCCTATCCCTGACCCCTGTCTGAGGAAGGGTTTGGGAAGGGTCAGTTAGAATGAGCCTTGATGGGTTTCTTGGGGACCCAGGCAGGCTTGGGGAGGCATCTTGGCTGATGTTGGTGGGAAGCGGCAGAGAAGAAAATGATGCCGTGAAGCTGGTACTGGTTTGCTTGCTCTGGGAAAAGTTGGGGCTGGGACTCCAACCTGCCTTCCAAGAACGCAGGATGCCCTGCTCAGATCCTATCCATTGACTGTCTGGTTTTCTTGGAATAAAATCCAACCCATCTGAGATTCAGGGATTCCTGAACAAAAGAGTGCATCCCTCCCTTCATGGTACTTTTTTGTTTTATTTTTCTGTCTCTTCCCTTCCTTTTGATTTCCTCCCTTTAAATTCCTTCCTTCCTTCCTCGTTTTCTTTTAATTCTATTTAATCCCAGGGCCTCACATGTGCTAGGCAAGCGCTCTACCATTGAGCTTCATCACCAACCTTAAATCCATTTTATTTTAAAAATTAAGACAGGTTCTTACTAAAGTGCCCAGGCTGGCCTTGAACTTGCTATGTAGCCCAGGCAGACCTAGAACTTGCCATCTCCTGTGGCAACCAGGGGACGCTGGGATTTCCAGGCCCATGCCACCTTGCCTCCTACAGGTGCTTTGTCCGGAATGCCCTTCCTCACAGCTCTGCCTCCATCACTCTTTCTGCTTCTGTCAAGTTTCAGCTTAAAAGCGACCTCCTTAGAAATCGCTCTGCTGCACATCCAACTTAGCCACTCCCCACCACAGTGTTCTAGTGTCCACCCCCACCACAGTGTTCTAGTGTCCACCCCACCACAGTGTTCTAGTGTCCACCCCACCACAGTGTTCTAGTGTCCACCCCACCACAGTGTTCTAGTGTCCACCCCCACCACAGTGTTCTAGTGTCCACCCCCACCACAGTGTTCTAGTGTTCACTCCCCACCACAGTGTTCTAGTGTCCACCCCCACCACAGTGTTCTAGTGTCCACCCCCACCACAGTGTTCTAGTGTCCACCCCCACCACAGTGTTCTAGTGTCCACCCCCACCACAGTGTTCTAGTGTCCACCCCCACCACAGTGTTCTAGTGTTCACTCCCCACCACAGTGTTCTAGTGTCCACCCCCACCACAGTGTTCTAGTGTCCACCCCCACCACAGTGTTCTAGTGTCCACCCCACCACAGTGTTCTAGTGTCCACCCCCACCACAGTGTTCTAGTGTCCACCCCCACCACAGTGTTCTAGTGTCCACCCCACCACAGTGTTCTAGTGTCCACCCCCACCACAGTGTTCTACTTTCATCACACAATTTGTGCCTGCAGAAGATATGCTTATTATATGCCAATTGTTATTAATTCATTTTTTGTCTAACCTGAAGGCTCAAGAACACTGTTGATCTTGTTCTCTGATTCCCTTGGAACAATGCCTGGCTTGCAGGAGAGATGCAATGAATTTACCAACTGAACAAAAAGATACCCTCAAGAGAAGATAGTGATGGACAATCAAGTGGAAGAATTCCGGAATGTGAAGACAATGCCTTTAGCTGCCATTTTGATCCACTGGTGACCATTTTTAGGACCTGCTGAGAGTCTTTAAATGGACCAAATGAGTTGGTGGTGGGTTAGGGGTATGGCCTGAAGTCAGTGTCTCAGTGGTGGGAGACCCAGAACCCCAGCCTCAAAGCCCACAAAAGTCATGCTCTTACCCAGCAGCTACACAGCATCTTCCAGGGTTCATGCACTCACCTGAAACAAAGCTCTCTGGCTATTCTACCCAGCACCCTACCACATCACAGGGGCACAGGCCACTGTAACTGTTTCTGTGATAGTAACACCTTTATTTAGAAATTGTCCCAGTTTTATCTTTTGTCCACGTATAAGCAAACATATATAGGTTGGTCACACAAATAATTTGTCCTTGGGAGAAAAATGTCACTTCAAACTAGTGTCTTGTTCTGAAGCTCTCAGGAGGTGTGTCCAACCCATGACCTACAGGCCACATGTTGCAAAGGATAGCCATGAATGCATCCTAAAACATAGTCGTAAATTTACTTTAAAAAGTAAGAAAAAATGTTTTGGTAATTCAGTTGAGAGTATGAACTCTGTAGATGACAATGTCATGTCACAATACCCAAAGGTTGGACATGCCAGTCTGGACCATGGTTTTTCTACCTAAGCACCATGGACATTTAGAGCTGGTAAGTTTCTTGTTGTAGGGGGCTGATCTGTGCATGGAAGGGTGTTTAGCAACATGCTTAGTCTCACACCACTGCATGCCTGTAACTCCCAGGTTGTGAGAACCAACAATGTATCCTGACCTTGCAAACGAATAGCAGGAGACACAATCACCATCATTTAGGAATCCCCTTGCTGAGTTACGGGAGGGCAGACACCTCATCTGTTTTGCTGATTGCATCCTCAGAACCTGGCTTCAGTTAAGTACCACATAAATATTCATTGGATGAGTACAGGTGTGAATGAGTGAACAAATGGATAAATGTGTGGACACAACCATTGCCCCTGGACTTAGCTTCTAAATATTCCAGCACCACAAGCCCCTTGCTTCTAGTTTTGAGACATCACACAGTCTGTGGACTCCTTGACCAGCTTTAATTTATTCCATCCGACTTCCCATAAATATCCCCAAGCGAGCCACAATTTCTGGCTTGGTCTATTTCAGCTTTGAGCCCAGAGTCTTCTTTCATGCTAAAGTGAAACATGGAAAATAAACAGAATATGGGAGTTCCAGCCAAGCTACTGGGGTCACACGCTCCAGGGTCCAACTCAAGAAGTTTCCAAGGTGCCACTTCCCCCTGCATCCCCCAGACATGGGTGGAGCCAGCATCCATTAGGACACATTACAGTTGTATAATGAGGCAGCCACACTCAAACCCAATCCGAACATCGGAGGCTTCTATAAACTCAGAGCCACTTGAGTTTACTCAGCCTCTGCTAATGAAAATATGAGCTGCATCTGAGCTGAGCCCGCTTCCCCCACGTGGTCTGCTAAATACCTTAATATCTCTAGATTCCTTTCTGCTGTCTAAATTGTGTGCATCGTTTCTGACATTTACGAGTTATCTATGATGCCTGCAAGATTAAACCATCATGAAAGCTCTCCATCTGCACTCGGTGTTCCTACCTCCCTCTTCATGCTGAGCTAGAATCAGACACGACGAAGCTCACCCCATCTGGGTGAAACCAGAGGCCAGCTGCAGACCTTCCAAGTCCACCCTTGCGTTTTCATCTGTTTGCATGGCACAAGCTAGGGGATAGCATCTCACTTCAGTAAGTCCTGGCTCACTGAACATCTTCTAAGGACCAAGGCACTGGGGATAGACTAAGAGGCATGAAAGGTAGATTGCCCCTCCGTGGAAAGGCCTCATTTCAGAACAAAAGCTACACATAAATGCCAGGCACACATCCTAGGGACTCCCTGAAGAAATATGGGATGTGGGTTGACACTTGTGTTTCCAAATTGAGAAACTAAAGGACTTTGAGTCACTTGGCTACTTTGGAGAGTCACAAAGGGTCAGTGTCTACCCAAAGCCAGGATGCTTTCTACTATAGTTTGGATCAGGAAGATAAACATTCAATGACTTAGCAGGATAGTATAAGCAGGATGAAAGAAATGCTTAATAACAGTATAAGCGACGCCCTGTGGGAAACCCAAGGAAGAGAAGATTAATTCACATGCAGGGTTTAATGAGTCCGGGTGGGAAGAACAAAGACAGTTTTGATCGGTGGAAAATAAGAAGCTTCCAGGGCTAAAGTATGGCATGCACCACAGCCTAGAAGTTTAGGACCCAGCAGAGAAGGGAGGGTATGGGAAGGGGGAGGCCGGTGAAGGTGATGTGGGTGAGAGGTAAATCCAGCCTGCCAAAGCTCTGGATGGAGGGCTAGTCTCATCTGTCCCAATGTAGCACTCTGAGATGTCTCAGTGGCAGCTTAAGTGTAGCCACAGAGAGAGCATTTGGATCCAGGAAGTGGACAGTCAGCACTGCCTTCCTTGTTTCTAGAAAGCTAGCTGTTAAATCCTCACAACCTACACGGAGGATCTGGGATAAGCTGCCTCCAAGGTGACCCCCAAGCTTCCAAACTGCACCGTATCCAAGCGCTCTGAGCTATCGAGGCTGATGATAGGAATTTAGAGCTGTGGTTTTAAAACCCAGAGTGGACTGGTTGCCCCTTGCTTTCTTCTACACAAACTGGAAATGTCTTGCCTAAAGAGAAGTCAGCAGCCCTTTCAGTGAAGAGAAAATCAAAGCAAAGATCTGACCTGCTGCAATTTCTTACCGGGGAAACGGGAGAGGCATGCACAGCTCCTTCATCTATGACCAATATCACATTATCCCAGACTCGCTGATTCAGAATTCTCTTCCCATAGATCAGAGCTTTGCCTCTTCCATTGCCAGCTAATCCAAATGGACCTGGTGCTAACTTAATTTCCAGGATAATGGAGGCCCGATCTGTTTGCACAATTGGCTCCTGCATCCTGGCAGCATTTGCTGAATCCTTAAAATCAGCGAGGCTGTAGCAGACCATGCTCTGTCCTAGTAAGAGAGTTGGAGCATCTGCCTAGCCCTCCACGTGGCCAGTGCTCATACGTGTTCCAAAGCAAGAAGGGGTGAATGGACCCACTCCAGTGCTAGTGCCTGATGGGGGGATGTACTGGATCATCACCGAAGCACAAGAAGGAAGACTCTGCAATTATGTTTTATAGAATAGGAATTAAGCATCTCGGGGAGGCTAAGAAACATGCCTGCAGTTCATAGCTAGTGAGCCTAGGAGCTTGGATTGCCTTAATCCTGGAGACCTGGCTTAAGTGAATGAGCCCAATGTAACCCCATAGATCCTTGCAAGAGGAAAGCTGATATCACTACAGGACAGAAGGTATATGATGATGGAAACAGAAGTCAGAGAGATGAGGCTGCACACCAAGGAAAGCTAGCCCCCATCAGAAGCTAGAGGAGGAGGAACAGATTCCACCTCTGCAGCTTCCATAAGGGACTAGCCTTTGATTGCAGCAATGCAAGACTCACTGCAAACTCCTATGTCAGGAGCCAAGTAGCCTAACTGATTCCCATGGGAAAAAGCTGTGTACCCAATCTTCCGTTAACAGTTTCAATAGCAACCATTTTTCAACAAGACCACAGTATGTACCTTTTGATCTACTCCCTGAAACATAATGGTTTGCTGTATGGTCCGTTGATCAGGCCCTGGAACAAAGAGACCTTTTCCTGAACCCTACCTTACCCTAACTTCCTCCTAGTAACTTTCCATACCCCTATCTACTTCTCCTAGCTCCTAGCATATATAAGCCTGATTCCCCTTGCAATAAACGAGACCTTGACGCAACTCAGACTGACTTTGTCTTCCTTTACGCGCCTGGTCTCCTTTCTCTCTCACCCCCATTGATCTTTCAGGAGGTGCCTCCTCGGGTCTCATCAAATAACGTGGCCCGCGGGACGGGTCACTCCTAGACTGCAGAACTAAAGCAGAACGAACTTGTGTTGTTTGAAGCAGCTGAGTGTGTGGTAATTTGTTACAGCAGCTACAGGAAGCTCATACGCGTTCCAAAGCAAGAAGGGGTGAATGGAATCCACCAGTCCAGCCTTTATGGAAGTCAACATGAAAGTTTCTCAGAAAACTTAAACTAGCTGTCTACCACACAACCCAGCGATACCACTCCTGGGTGTTTGCCTGAAGGACTCTAAGTGAACACATCACAGAGAAACTTGCACATCAGTTTTTACTGCAGCACTATTCATAACAGATAAGTTATAGAAACAATAGAGGTGTCAACAACCGAGGAGTGAATAAAGAAAATGCAGCATACAGACATGGTAAAACTATTTTTCAGCCATAAAGAACAACAGTTGTTCTATTTGCAGGAAAATGGATGCAACTAGAGATCACCACAGTAAGTCTGATAAAGACAAACATGATACGTTTTCTCTTGTTTGTAGTTCTTAGATTTTATGTCTATACATGCGATCAATCGTGTGTGTGTGTGTGTGTGTGTGTGTGTGTGTGTATTGTATGTGTGCTGACTAACTTTATGTCAACTTGACACAGGCTAGAGTCACCTGAGAGGAGGGAACTCCAACTGAGAAAATGTCTCCATAAGATTAGGCTGTGTGCAAACCTATAGAGCATTTTCTTAATTGGTGATCAATGCGGGAGGGCCCAGGCCATCCCTGGGCTGGAGGTCCTGGGTTCTATAATAAAGCAGGCTGAGCAAGCCATGAGGAGCAAGCCAATAAACAGCATCCCTTCACGGCCTCTGCATCAGCTCCTGCCTCCAGGTTCCTGCCCTGCTTGAGTTCCTGCCTGAATTTCCTTCCATGGTGAATGTGGAAGGGTAAGACAAACAAACAATTTCCTCCCCAAATTGCTTTGGTCATAGTGTTTTGTCACAGCAATAGTCACCCTAACTAGGACACTATGAAAGTAGAAGTGCAACTGTCTACAGAAACAAGGTTGACCAGCAGGAAGGGGAGGGACAAGGAAGAGGTGGTGGTTTGAATGAGAAATGCACCCCCCCATAAGCTTATGTATTTAAACACTTGGTCCCCTGTTGGTGATTGGTGGTGCTACTTAGGAGTGTTATGGAACCTTTAGGGGTGCAGCCTTGCTGGAAGAGATGCATTATTGGTGTGGGCTTTGAGAGTTTATACCCTTGCATCACATCCATTTTCTATTTCTGTTGTGTTTGTGGTTGAAGATATAAGTTCTGTTTTTTTTTTGCTCTGGTTCCTTGGCCATTATGGAGTTTCCCTCTGAAACTGTAGGCCAAAATTCATTCTTCCATAAGTTGCTGTTAAGTCATGTGTTGTTATTGGTTTGTCTTTAGTCTTTTAGGGGGCCTGCCATCCGGCTCCCCCAAAAATCACACACAGAGGCTTATTCTTAATTATAAATGTCCAGCCTTAGCTTGGCTTGTTGCTTGCCAGCTTTACATATCCCAACTATGTTTTGCCTCTGGGCTTTTCCCATTCTCTTACTTCTGTAAATTGTACTCTTACTCCATGACTTGCTGGGTGGCTGGCCCCTCTTCCTTCTCTGGCTGCTTCTTTTCTCCTCCCAGATTTCTCCTTTTGTATCTTCTCTCTGCCTTCCAGCCCCGCCTATCCTTTCTCCTGCCTCACTATTGGCCGTTCAGTTCTTTACCATCAGGTGTTTTAGACAGGCACAGTAACACAGCTTCACAGAGTTAAACAAATACAACATAAGCAAAAGTAACACACCTTAAAATAATATTCTACAACAGTCACAGTGTTTTGTCACGGTGACAGGAAAGTAATGTGGAAGAGGAAGGGTAGAAGGGGATGCAGGAATACACTCAATGTACAATATATACTTGTATGGAAATTTGAAAAATCAATTAAGGATGTCAACAGGAGGAAGGAACTGGGTGTGAGTCCTTCCTCCAAGCAGGGAAGGAATGGCAAGTGCCTTGCATTGTCCTCAAATTGCTCTAGGCTCCTTCAAGTCCTCATTTTCTACCCCTCTTACCCTACCAACTGAATTCCATCTAAACATCACAACCCATCAATGGGATACCATTCTTCAGCCTCCACACACTTCCTTTCCAGTAGAGGGCGAGATTGCAGCCGAGTAACAAGTGACACCACACTGAACTGGAGTTTTGCTCTGTAGGCCATGAGCTGTGTGATTCCAGGCGATCCCTTTATTTCTCTGAACTTCAGGACTGTTCAGATCAGTCCCTGGGTTTAATTTCCATTTGCTAATGCAAATGAATTCCACACACTCAGGGTAGAAAATTGAGCCTACCAAGAGAGCATCTCAAACCTCCTGGGTGCAGATTGTTTGTGCTCAGGTCTCATGTAAACAGGTGCCTGAGGATCCCTGTAGAGCCCTCAATAAACTGCAGGCTGGGAAACCATCCCACAGGGAGGGAAAGAGCCAATGCAAGGCAATGTGGGAGTATTTCTCTGGCGGCCTGGTCCAGAAGCAAGAACAGACTGGCCCTGTAAACTGAAGGTAGAGAAAGAAAATCCAACCATCACCCTACTTGGAGAGACCAGAGGCAAAACCTGGAAGTCTACACACTTGAGAACTCTGAAGATGAGCTTGCAATCTGGAGAGGCTTGGAGGAACAGGAATGTAACTGTGACTCAGCAGCCAGACAGTCATCAGAGGTGTCAGGATGCCAACAGTTCAGGTCTTGGAGGCCAGGCCTAGCAACAGTGGTGAAGTCAGGCCTATGGGTAAAGCTCAGAAGAATACCAAATGGCTTGACTGAAAGATGGTGGCCTACACAGTACTTTCAAGTACTGTTGCTGTCCTATTTGAGAATCTAAAGTATCTTAAACATTTGGGGGGGGGGGAGTATCTTACTATGTAACAGCCCTGGTTAGCCTGAACTTATTATGTAGACCAGACTGGCCTTGAACTAACAGATCCACCTGTCCCTGCCTCCTGATTGTTGAGATCAAGGCATGTGTTACCACACCTGGCAGTCTTAAATGTTTTTAACTTTGCCTTCTTAGCCTAACAGGCAGAAAAGTGCTAAAAGCTCTCTGGAGCTGGGTGGCATTCCTCCTTTGTCCGATGGGCTAGGTGTCTTCGCTGCCAAATTTTCCGAGCCATTTCACTTACCTAGAACGTGGGAACACTCTTTAGATGGTCTTCTAGTTTCACTTCTGTTACTATGATAAAATACCCTGACAGAAAAGCAACTCAGGAAAGAAAGGGTTTATTTGGCTTACATTTCTGGGTTACAGTCCAGGTGACTTACATGGAAGCCAAGACAGGACCAAAGCGACATACACAGTCAAGAGCAGAGACAGAGCATACTCATAGACCCTGGATGGCTTGTTTGCTTGCCTGCTGCCAGCTGGCTTTCCCTTCCTCCATTGTGCAGCTTAGGATTTCCTGCCTATGGATTTGTGCCACCCACAATGGGCTTGCCTTCCTCCAGTCATTAACAATCAAGACAACCCTCCCAGAGATGCCTACAGGTCAACTTTATCTAGATAATTCCTCACTGAGACTCCTTCCTTGTGGTTCTAGGTCATGTCAAGTTGATAGTTAAAACTAACCAGCACAGATAGCTGGTCAGTGTCGGATTTCATGGGATCGGCTATGGTGGCAGGCAAGACCCTGGATTGCTTGTTCTCTCTCTAGCCCCTGTGACAATCCCCATATATCGAGAGACACGTAAGACATAAGCCACCACACAGGTGAGCATGCTGGTGATAGTCTTTTGCTTCTGAGGGCGACAGAACCTATGCCGTTGTTCACTCTGGACTTGAAAACATATTATTTTCCCCTCTCCCTACCCAGCTACTGTCCTACCACATCCAAAACCAAATTTCTATGGCTTTCTCATTTGGAGTATGCATAATGTGCCAAACGGCTGGGGTCTGAACAGGCAAATAACCGCTCTTCAAGCTCAGAAGCATCCATGACTCCACCTGAGGTCTCTGCCAGCAGCTCTAGGCTCCCAGCACCAAGTGAGGGTTTCAGGTTGCTACAGGCTGAGGAACTCCATCCTGTTGAGTCAACAGCCTCTTAGCATCACCCCTCGCTGTCTCCTCACCATATAGGCTTTTCTCAGGAACAGAATACATAGAGTTACTAGCCAGAGGACCGACTTCCCAGAGACCATACCCTGCTGTGCTGACCTTTAGGGGGATGCGTGAATCTTTTCCACATTCAGTTGGTTCTCCTGGGATGGGAAAGGAGAGGACATCAGAGTTCCCAAGCAGCAGGTTCCTACATGCCTATCTTCTTCTTTGATTTGATGTTGTCTGTTATGTATGGACACTGCAACCAAACACGTCTTTCAAACCTCGCTGCTTATAGGGAGATCCCTGGTTTCAATGCGTGTATGGATTGTGTTGGGGCTTTGTTACAGGCGGATGGCAGCAGAGCCTGAGACTGCATTTCTAATAAGTTCCTGGATGATGGCAAGGTTGCAGATCCCTGAGGACTTAAGGGACCACTCTAAGACAAGGATGGAAGCTGGAGGGTTCTAGAAGGAAAAGTCATGGCTGAAATAGCACAGCGGCCCATGTCAGTGGCTGCGGTAGGTGGGTGATAGATGTCACCTAATCCCCAGGACAAGCCTGTAGGGCCAGGATTAGAACCAAATTTCACAGATGAGGGAACAGAAAGCTCAGGGATCAGCAACCACAGCCCCAGAGGCATACAGCTAGCAAAGGGAGGCAGGGACTGAGCTCTGGTGCCTAGCTTCTGTTCTTTCTCTACTAAGCAGCTAGCTGGTGTATCAATGAAGAGGAAGCCCTGCTCCAATCCACCAATGAGGAATCACGCCACAGAAGCCAACATATGGATAAAGAGCTGTCTCATTCTTCACTCAAAAAATAAAACCAAAACCGTGTGAAATGACTCCTCACCAGTCAAAAGAGAAATGAATATTTTAAAGTAATGATGGCGTGCAGGGAAAGGTGGGGTGGAATAAGTATTCTCACACACTTCTGGAGAGAATAAATTGAAACTAGCGATAGGAAAACAGATGGTGGTCATGGAAGGTCTTCGAAATGTTGCTGCCCTTCCTGAGAATCTGTCCTAACGAAACCTTAAAGTTGTGAAGGCCAGGACTGTTCAGGAGACAGAGATGGTAGAGGTGGTAGCGAACTCCCACCGCAAAGCATTGGGGTAATACAGTGGAGTGTCCACATCATGGGACTTTGTGTGGTCATTGAATGACATGTATATAGTTATGTTATGGGTGGGGGGAGTGGTCTGCAAAATCATCCATCCAAGAATAAAAGTGGGTACTAAAAATAACAGCAAAACCCCAAATCTTAAAGGAGATTGAAAGGAATTCAACCCACATATTTGAATTGAGTTGTAGAATTATATATAATCATTTTAAAGATGTGTTTTCCCCAAATATTTTTAATTACATGTGATTTTTATGGTGAATTTAGAACTAAAGTAATTTACTGAGGTTAAATATGTCCCTCTGTCTAGGACAATCTCTGGAACCATCAGGAAGTAAAACACTGAAGACATTGGTACATACTACAGACCACCCTTTGAACACCGAGGGGGAAGTTCACTTTGCAGATGGCTTACAGTCTGGAAGAGGAGAGGTGCCAATTAACTCCTATCTTTGGAGCAAGCAATGGGCCCTGAGTCTGGAGTGTAGAGGAGAGGGCATAGAAGGAGAGTTTTAGGCATGAGATGTCCCCTAAGTATGAAAGAGGCTCTAGGGCAGCACGGGACAGAAAGGTTCTGGATAGAATGTCTGTTAACACTTGAAGGGAACCAGTAAGAACATGCTGGGCTCCATTGTCTGGCCTGACCTAGAGAGGGTGCAGGTGAGGGTGGGAAGAGATGGGTGGGGAAATAGCCAGGATCATCCAGAACTGTAGCCATCCTGCATGGGGGGCTGATTTTGTGTAGAAGGTACCAAGGAGGCCCAGCAGGGTTTAGAGAGAATCCTATGAAGATCCCACCTCTGGCTGTCTGGCCGCCAGTGAGGGAGTTCAGCTGTGCTTCAGTGGGTGGGGTGCGAAGGAGACCGTTGGAGTAGTTGAAGTAAGGCACATGGGGGTTAGTTAGGGATGGCTAGGAATGAGTAGATGGGAGCTCAAGGCAGTAAATCAATAGTTCCATGTCTTCCAAATTAACTGGCTGCAGATGTTTAGGGAGAAGAGGGTCCTCCCAGGATTACAGCTTAGGTAACTAGTTGACTGTCTGGGATGTTTGTAACTGCTAATTTACAGGCCTGGCTGTCAGGGCAATTAAAAATGGGCCATTTTATAGAACAAAAATGTAATCTAGACACACCTAATCAGGCCATATAAAATGAAGGTGCACTCACTGACAGAATGTCATGTCTTCTTGAGTAGCTGTGGGCCTGTGTGTTCTGGAGGGCCTTGGTTCAGCACTAAGCCATTTCACCTGTGAGAGCAACGTTGAGGCAGCCTAGTTCAGCAGGAGGTTCATGCTTTTGGAGAGCAATAGGCACTGTTTCCTGAAAGTATTTCCCTTATAGACAGATGGAAACTCCCAAGTGGATAAGGGCCATGAAGGGTGGAGAGTGAGAGGGTTATACAAATGGGCTGGCTTCTGTGAAGCACCTAGGGACATAAGGCAAGGGGCCTTTGCTCACAGACAAAACCAAGGGCAGGGGAGACGGGTCAATTGGTAAAGTGCCTGCTGTGTAAGCATGAGTTTGGATCCCTGATACCTGTGTAACAGTTGGGCACAGTGACGCATGTCCGTATTCCTGCATTGTGATGGTAGAGACAAACAGAACCTTGGAAGCCACTGGTCAGCAGGCCTCCCCGAATTCATGAGCTTCAGGTCTAAGTGAGAGACACTATCTATAAAGTGGAGAGTGATCAGGGAACACACCCAAATAGACCTCTGGCCTCTACATTCATGTGTGCCATACACTCACACATCCACACAAATAGGAACACAGACACAGACACAGACACACACACACACACACACACACACACACACACACACACATAAATAGACACATAGACACACACAGGGGGGGGGAGAGAGAGAGAGAGAGAGAGAGAGAGAGAGAGAGAGAGAGAGAGAGAGAATGAGAATGAAAGAATCATGGTGTTATTTATTTGTGGAACACATATGCACACACACTCATTTTACAAATGAGACTCAGTATGATCCTGTAGTCAGTTTCACATCATGACGTGTGCTATGGCTCATTCAACTGCAGCCTGAGACTTCAGCTCTTGAATGTCTGACTTTTCCTGTACATTGTACCAATCTCGTTTAAACATCCAGTGCCTGCTGCTCTCCTGGAGGACCTTATAAACCCAAGGAGGCAGCCAGCAAGCCTCGTGTTGGACAGAATCTAGTCTCTAGCTCCAGACAGAGCTGGGTCTAGATCCACCTTCCTTCTCTTTCTAGGTGACCTTGGGCTCATCTTCTTTGAATCTCGGCTTTCCTCTTTGTGAATCAAGGGCAGCAGCATCACCTTCAGGCTAGTTATGACAATTAAATAACAAGAGGCAGGTGAAACATCCAGCCCACGGTAGCCACCCATGCCTCTTTCTTCTTTCATCCATCCAGAAACTTCCAGAGCTGCAAGATTCACCATTGCACTCAAGAACATGCTCACCAACAGCTTCCCCTCTGGGTCTTATAAGAGAAGACCTGGGGAGCCAGGTCCCATTCTGTCTGGTTTTGATATTGTACAGAAGCCATCTTACGGTAACCCAGCCTTGGGACAGTCTTGTAGAATATGGAGATTTCTGCAGCAAAAGCTCCTTTTAAAGACAGTTCTTCTTTGCTATATAGTGCAACTTGCGCTTTCAAATGTTTTTATTTCAAATAAATTAGCCATGCTGCTAACTCTGGCAGGGACCCAGTCTGCTGCACTGCACTGCAGTGAGGTCCCGATTGTAGTTGAGCTGAGGGTGGCTTCTTGATGCTGTGGGTGAGCACAGGTCAAGGGTGCAGAGAACTAGGCTCACATAACCACTCCCCTACCACTTGCTCATTCTGTGACCTTGGAAAGCCCCCCACTGCTCCACTCAGCTATCCACCCTTAACCTCCATGCATGCAGAAGTACTGTCCGGTGCCTAGCATAGCAGGGCTTAACCTCTGTTGGGTAAATGGACTTTGCTTCCCTTTCACAAAAAGGTAGATAACTCCTATCTTGAAGGGTAGTAGTACAGATCCAGAACAGGGGCTGGGGAGACGACTCACTTGCTGCACAAGTGTGAGGACCCAAGTTTGGATCCCCTGCACATATGTAAAAAGCTGGGTGTAGCAGTACGGCAAAAATTTCCTGTACCAAGGAGGCAGAGACAGGAAGAACCCCTGGGGCTTGCTAGACAGCTAGTCTAGCCAGGTGGTGAGAGACCCTGCCGTACAAAGGGAGGTAGAGAGTGATTAAGGGACATAGCCATGTTGATCTCTGGCCTCCACACATAGGCACAAGTACCTGCACACACACATAAATGTGTACACACACACACACACACACACACACACACACACACACACAAACAAACAAACATAAATAAAGGTCCAGAAGAGAGTATACCATACACTGCCCTTTGCTCACACAGATGCTTACTCCGTGAGAGCTGAGACTGCTGTTCTTATCAGTATTATTAGTCTAGCACTGCTTCTGGTGGATGTAGGGGGTGTGACTTCATCCTCTAGTTGCGTAGGGCAGTTATGCCTCACACACAGTAGGAGTTCAGTAAGTGATAAGGTTTGAAAGCCTATTTTCCTGCCGGTTTCCAGCATAGACTGTAAGCCAGATCTGTCTGCTCAGGGCATCTTTCCTTCTCCCTCCCTCCTCTCTTCAGGGGACACAGTGATAACTGGGGAGCTACTGTATTTGATGATTCAGGATCTGCTATGCATATTTCCCAACCCCGCCCTTATAAGGAAGAGCTGAACCGGGCCCGGGGAATTATTTTCGGTATTTTATCCAGCTATTCTCGTCTCTAGCGCTTTGCGGTGGGTGGTTAGAGCTGGTGATTTTCCTCTCTTTTGTGCAAACGAGACCAGAATAAACAGTGCAGGGTGAGTCACTTCAGACTCTTAGCACTTCAATTACTTAAAAACTCAAGGGCCCAATGAAACTCAGAATGTCACCTTTTCCAGAACAGCCATAAGCAGATGGGAAACATGCCATGTTCTGAGTAGTCCGTGGCTTCTCGGCACAGGAAATCTGCTACTAGCTAGCTGGGAGCATCCAGAGGAAAGAGTTGCAGGGGCAGCTGCCACTCCCTCCAAGGACTCCCTCCACACACATTACTTCCTGCTTTGCTTCATTTAATCTTTACTATGACCTTGTGAAGTAACACACTTAATGCCATGGAGCTAGTAATGGCCTCCATACATATTTCTTGCCTACCTAGGTGTGGGGCCACTCACTCTCCATGTCTTACATCCACACCTCAAATCCTCACAGCAATGGTGTGGCCTGTCTATTGCTCTCTATTTCAGAAAGGAGGAAACGAAAGCTCAGAGAATGAGAGAGACCAGAAATAGAATGTTTGCTTTCTCTTTCTGGGGCTCTGTTTCCTATATCTGATTCCGTTATCAGGGACATTGATGAATGTTCAAACATTGTTCTGTATTACACAAGAAGCCAGCAAGTGATCTGAGTGTCAGGAACATTGTTACTCTGGGATATGTGTGTGTGTGTGTGTGTGTGTGTGTGTGTGTGTGTGTGTGAGAGAGAGAGAGAGAGAGAGAGAGAGAGAGAGAGAGAGAGAGAGAGAGAGAGAGAGAGAAAGAGAGAGAGAGAGATCAAGGACCAGAAACTTGTTTGACTTTTTTCTTAACCTTTGGGTCTACCTCTGGTTGATCTGGAAATAAGAAATCTGCAAGAAGAGGTTTTGTGTAAGGACTGTAAGTTCTGAATTCTTATCCCTGCCCAGCACTGGGGAAAAGTTGTTTAAGATTCTGATTTTAAAGAAGCTCAAAGACAATGCATTGGCCCCTTTAACATATGATTTGGTAAAAGTGTCATGACAAACATTAAGAAATATTTATTAACTGTTTTTCTTTATTAAAAAATTAAAACCAACAAAGTTTGGACCAAGGAATTTCTGTTGTTGAAGCTTTGAAATGTGGACAGTGTCCAGAAAGTATTAACCTTTATAAAAGTTTGTTTTAAAGTTAGTTAGGATTTTGATTTATTTCTCTGTGGAAATAAAGTTAAAGTCCACAGGTAGGGGGTGGGGGTGGGGTGGTAATTGAGGGGGAACAGCCAGAAACAGATGTTATGAAGTCAAACACGGAAAAACAAGGAGGGGGCTCCAAATGGGGAGGGGGGAAGGAGGGCAGTACAGATGGACATGCCAGGACAAGGGACAAGTAACACCAAGGTTGTTTGATAAAGTCTGAAGGAGTCACTATTTTATATTTACCTAAAATTATACACAACACTTAATACTCACTCTCTCCTTCTCTCTCTCTCTCTCTCTCTCTCTCTCTCTCTCCCTGTGTGTGTGTGTGTGTGTGTGTGTGTGTGTGTGTGTGTATGTGTGCGCGTGTCTTAAAGGAAGTTAAGCCACTTGGGCAGGCAATGATCCCCACAAGAGCTGTACACTAAGAAAAACCCCAGTACCAGGCATGAGAAATCTCTTTTTGAATGGTTAGCCAGGGCAGTCTGAGTGATTCCCAAAACAATACAGATTACTCATTGTAGCCTTTTGCTGCCTCTCAGGGGTTGAGGGTAGCCACTATTGCTGAAGACATCACACACTTAGGACACAGGACTTGGATATACGGAGCTGGATCTGACCTTAAAGCCCCCTTCCCGTGGTCTAGCTTCCCTGGTAGCAGAAACACTGTGCAAGCTTCCAAGGGAAGGAAGCAATTAAGGAGTCTCACTCAGCTGCAACATCTATGAACCACAATAGCAACCAGAATGGCGAGGTATCCTCAAGGCACTCACATATTGGAGGTAACCAACAGCTGTCTAATTAGACTTAAAGCCCACTCAACAGGAGGGACATCATGCCTGGTTTCAAGCCCAGCCATCTTCCTGGGGCTAAGATCATGGACCTAAGAAAAGAATCCACTACTGCCATTTTGCTAGATCAGCGTATTCCTTACTACAACCTAAATTGTATCTTAATACCCAAGGTAAGTGTAGCCATTGCCCCTCATCAAAGAAGCCCCTCTTTACAGCAAATGGAGACCATCACAGAAAAACACAGTTGCACACAATGCAGAGATCACTTGTTGGTGGGGAGCCCAGCCACAGTGGATACAGCTATATCCCAGATCTTGCGTTTGTGTCTCAGGGAACATCTCAGAAGAGGGGGCAGAAAGGCTGTAAGAGCCAGAATACCAGGGATTCTCAGTGAAATGGCTCTCTTAGAAATGGCTGCATGCGTGAGATGAGCAACGGCAATATCAGTGAGTGTGTTCATGTGGATGGGACAAGTTCACCTGTTATGCTCAGATTGGGACCCCAAAGACATCACCACAGACCTTAGGTACAGAATGCAATAGCATGGTTTATTTCTGTTTGTCTACAAGCCGCGGGCAGGGAAGCTCGATCCAAAGCACTCACTCGTAGTCGTGAGGCCAGGAGGAACTTGCTTTTTCTTTGTGTGGCTAGCTTTTTAAAGGCAAAATCCACAAGCCCTTCATGGGGGTTGGGGGAGTTTTGCATGGGTGCAACTTGGATTGGTTTATTTTTATCTCTGTTCTCTTTTAATTGGGTGAGGGTATGTAACCTTTGAATTTACTGGTTGGTGGTTACAATTTATTACTTTGGGGGCAGTCTAGCACAAGTCCCAGGCTTTGTACTTGAGCCACCATGGGGGCTGGCTGGCCAAGCACGTATTGTACATAACTCTAAGTTGGTGAGGGGCCCCAGAGAGTAAACATCAGGCTGAACTTTGAGCAGTCTTTTGTTCATGACCCTCCCAGAAACTGCTTGCTCAAGTCTCAGGAAACTGAAATTGAGGCCTGATCTCTGAGAGAAGACTGAGCAGCCTGTTATGGCATCTGCTTGGTCCCTTCACACCGAGTCCCATCCCTAGACAACTAAGGACTGCTGGGAGAGGGAGAATTAGCATCACCTAGGGATGAGCTTCCTTATTGGTTGTCTCATACAGAGTGGCCAATTCTGAGGCCATATACACACAACAAAAAAACAGATTCAGCAGGTTGTACTTCTATAACAATAATTATAATTATCAAAGAAAAGGAGGCTATCAATTTGAGAGGGGGGACATGGGAGGGCTTGGAGGGAGGAAAGGGAAGGAGGAAAGTGATAAAAAATAAATTTATACATGCTGGTGAGGTTCCAAGGCTAGCCCCAGAGATACTTAATATTCACCGTCACAATTAGTCTGTATTTCCCCTTTGAATTGGTTTATATTTCCTACTGTCACTGCCATTATTAGGGAGGTTGTGTTTTGAATTGTGTTGGGGGCCTGTCTGGAAATTGGGCTTTTCTCTGGGGTCTGTACATTGTCTGTAGTGTTTTATAGAAGAATGTGGTGACCTGAGAGAGTATCCTGCACAGCTTTGCTATGGTTAAAAAAGAAACATGGACGCTGGGGAGATTCTCATGCAGTTAGTCATAACTTCCTAGTTTGACAGCCCCAAGCAACAACTAAGCAAAAACCAAAACACAATGAGTAGATAAAGGAAATGCACTAGAACCACGCAGCAGACCATTGTTTAGACACAAACAGCAATAAAGCCCTGCATGTGCTACAACATGGATAACCGTTGAGGACCTTATGCCAAGAGAATGAAACCAGTCACAAAAGGTCACGGACTGTCTAATTCTGTTTAAATGTCCGGAAGAGACAAGATCTACAGACAGAATGTACACTCACGGTTGGCTGGAGCTGAGGAGTGATGGTATGGGTAGAGGTCTATTTGGGGAGATAGTCTAAAATTCAGTTATAGTGACAGTGTTGCATCCTGTGTATGTACTACACACCTTAAATCACACATTCAGACAGGGGACCACGTGACATGCAAACTTCTATCTCAACAATCCTGTTTTTCCAAAATAAAATTTAGCAAAGCAGTTGCTCTGGTGAGTTTTCTGCTCTCCCCTGGGTCAGGCCTACCTGCTGCTCACAGCAACATGCGCGACGTTTGCTAGGGGAGTTCCAACACTCTCTATGTCTCTTATGGGAGCATCTTCTGCAAACTACCTTCCAATAAAACCAGAGTAGCTGTGTTTATTCATTCCTACACCACACTTTTCCTAACTACCTAGTCTTTACTAGATGACATCAGGAAGCCAGGTTCACACCAGGAAGCCAGGTTCTCACAGGGATGCAAATGCTGGGTTCACACCAGGAAGCCAGGTTCTCACCGGGGAGCCACAATTGCACAGGTTCTCCCGAGGAAGCCTGGCTCAGAAAAGTGCTTTGATGTACGGAAAGCCTTAATTAGCCCTGTGCTAGATCCTGAACTGAACCAAACACACAGTCCCATCTCCTTCCCTCCTTCCAAACGCAGGTCTTCTAACGGCAGACTTCTTTGAAAGAGAAAAGTAAACAAACCTCTAAACACGGGAGGTTTTCAAATAAAGTAATTAGTGTATTTTTACAAGGATTTCTAACACAGCCTCAGAGCATGGGTTTTCCAGGTGCGTCTGAATGGTCTCTTCCTCGGAATCAGACAGGACAGGACCTGAAGACTTTAAGGTGCAAACGCCCAGAACAGAACTGTTTCAGGCAACCCTGACTGCAGCTCTCTTAGAAACAGGGAGAAGATTGTGCATGCAGAGGCCTACATCCCACCACGGGGCTCCAGGGCAGAAGCTGTGCTATGACCCAGGTGGAGCCGGATGACAGATGACAGAGGCCCTAACTCTACATCATAGGCACGAAGTTTGCAGGGGAGATAAGTCGAGGGCAGGGAGGATCTGGGCTTGACTGTACATCGTAGAAGAGATAGAAACTTGTGTGCCCCGCTGTTCAATTTATTTTCGCCGACTTTACTGACAGATTTGCTTCTGGGAAAGGGCTGCTCCAGTGGACCCTGTGTGGCTGGAACATATTGCCTCAGTGCAGAAAGCAGTGTCAGGGTAAGTCAGGAACACAGGGTCAGGTGTAGTGCATTTAGGTTTGGCAAAACCTATGATAAAAGCATCGGGGCTGTGTTAGAATTGGTGTCTCCCCCTCTGGCATGCCTTAATTATTATGCACTTGCTTTCTGGGCCTTGAATTATTCATGAGGCCAATTATGAAATAGGATGCTGATTGGTAATCTCCAGCTGTGGTACCTGAGTGTGCAGGGATGCCTCATCTCTTTCCGGGAAACGCAAGGCTGGGCTAAGCAGCTTGTGGGATGCAGGGCTTTAGGGGAGCAGGAGGTGGCAGAGAGGGCAGAGTTGTGAAGTCACTGGAGAAACAGGGCAATATATTCAGAGGAGGTGGAAGTGGGTGATCAGCTTTCCAGTGGGCTAAATACTGGGAATAAGAGAGATGAATCGTTCAAAGCAAGAGCTGGATGAACATGCAGTGAATGAATGAACGAGTGAATGAGTGAATGAATGAATCTGAAGTGTCCATGCTTGAACAGGAGGAAGGACACTGGGCTTCACTGGCTACCTTCAGTCTCCCTGGACAGACAGAGACTCCTCTTGTTTTGTTTCCCTCAGGATCCTGTGGTGTGGGTGCTAATGTCACTGCTTCACAATGCTCGAAGCTGAGCCACCACCTCAGAGGCCTACAGTCTCTCTAGTAGTGGGAACTTCAGATAATGACCCTAACCCACACCCACTGGCCAGGCATGAGTAGGGGGATAGGTGGTGTTAATCTTATCAACTCAATGGGATCTGGAATCAACTAATAGGCCTGTCTCTGGGTGGGTCTGTAAACGCAGTTCCATGGAGGATTAACTGAGTGGGACAACCCAGCAGAGTGGGAAACACCTTCCAAAGGGTGGTCCAGATACAATGAGGCCAAAGGAAAAGAGTGTGGCCTGCCTCCTGCTACTTCCTTCTGGCGAGTGCATCCATCACATCGTTGCCGCCGCCGCCACCGCCGCCGCCATCTTCCACAACATCAGACTCCAGCTTCTTCGGCCTTTCAACATACACCGAAGACCAGTGACTCTTCGGGAAATCTTCCAGGACTTCAGTGGCAGATTGGGACTGTTGAGGCATTCGGCTTTGTGGACTGAGCAGCTCCAACTTCCAAGTGGCCATTGCAGGAATATTCAGTCCTCAGGGTGTAAGCCATTCCAGTCAATCCCCTTTTACAATATGAATGCATTCTGTTAGTTCTGTGCCTCCAGGGAACTGTGCCTAATACCGGCAGCAAGTCAAGGCACCAGGCGCTGTTGTTGAATTGGTAAAGGAAGTATCTAGAACTTTACTTCCCCAGGGGGAGGAGGAAACTCTGTGGGGGTCCCAGGAAGGCTCAGTGACTAGAACTTCAGCCTGAGTTTAAAGGGGGATTTGGACTCCTCTAGGGCATTGATGGGTGCTTCTGGCCTCTCCACCTCCTGTATCTCTGTTGGTTCCAGCATACAGAAGGTAGGATGTGAACACAGCAGCCTTTAGGGGGGTCAACTGGACTCTCTATTAAAATGGAAAGTGCTTGTTACTTTGGGCTCAGCAAACAAACCAAACCAACCAAACAACCAACCAACCAACCAAACAAACAAACAAACAAACAGTGTATATCCAGAACTAAGCAAGTAGTGTGGGAATGTTTGCTAGACCAAAATAAAAACAACCCAGAGTGCTTCCACCCGGGTAGCTAAGCCCCATGCTCTGAACATGGTTGAAGGCAGAGTATCACTTCTGGCCATGCCATTCATGGACTGTATGATTTGATCAACTTACAACCTCTCTGTAAAATGGGGCTAGTAACAGCTCCTTCCTCACAGAGCTCCTTCAGGGATTATTGCATCTAAGTACTTAGAACAGGGGCCCGGCATTTGGTCAAGAATCAATAACCTGGAGTAATTAATGACAGTCCATGAACACGGTCCTTAGTAACACCCTCTCCCTTCAGCCAGTCTTCTGGCCAGGTGGGTAGCCTGCCAGTCCTGATTCCAAGGGGAAACTGACCTCATACAGCTGAGAGGCTGGACCTGTGCATCAGTCCTACAGCTCACAAAGTGAAGCAGTGGTAGTGCAGCTTTCTCTGGCCAGCTGAGGCTTGGACAGGAGCCATGCTGTGGCAAGGTGGCACTGGCTGCACTCACTAGGCATAACCGTGGGCAGCTAGGGGAGAAGATGTGGCTTTGCTTTCCCTGGTGCGATGGGGACCGCAGGACTGCCTTAGCCCTGTCACTGAGATGATCACCCGTCAGCTTTCAGGTCTTTTCACATCAGGTATTTGCTCCCTTCCCTCATTTTCTTCTTTCATTGATCAAGAATTTACAGACATCTTGCCATATGCCAGGCAGCATCAGGAGGATGTAGGCTCAAAGAGACAAAGAAGATACTCCAGTATCTTCCAAAGACCAGCAGACCAATAATTACAGGACATTTGTGAGTTCCACATGACAGGGACTCCTCCTGCTTTTCCTGTCATTGATTTTCAGCTTTACAAAAGTGCCTAGTGTAGGCACTAGCATGGTGTGGTAAGGGCATACTGACAGGTAGGCAGCAGATACATACCATAACTCAGACCATCAAGGCACAGAGGCAACACACTGAATCTGTTACAGAGCTGAGAAAGCCTTAGGAAGTGATACAGAAACAGGGGTTGGGAGGATGAAGGGCAGTTGGCTGGTATGCAGTTTAAGCAGACTATAACATAGCTGCAATCTTACGTTTTTAAGGCCATGGAAAATCAGTAGAAGACAGTTCTCAAGATAACGAGGGCAGAAGCAGACAGGTCAAAAAGAAATGGACAGCTCCCCTCTCCCTGGCTGCCAATCATGCTGATCATTCTCTTCATTGCCTGTTTCCTCCCAGTTATATATAACCCACTCGCTTGTTTATGTGCTGTCTGGGTCCCTGTCTACCTAGCTCATGTTTATTACCCATGAATATTCATTGGGCAAATTAATAAATGAGAGTAAAGGAAGAAGGAAGACATATGGAAGAACTTAAGGCACCCACTGACAGGGGCCTGTGAGGTCTAACAGACATAAAGATGCTCGCTGGTGATTGCAAATTCCCCAGCAGCCATCCTTAAAGTAACATGAAATTAATATATTTCAAATTCTACTTTATCATTACATCCTAAATAGTATTACTTTACCATTGATCAATATACAGTACAATAGAATATTTTTTTTATTTCCAATTAAGCCGTTGGGAAGTATATGTTTTCCACGTGAGGCACCTCTTAGCCTCTTTAGCCATATTTCAAGTTCTTGGCTGCCAGACATGGCCAATGGTGGCCTTGGGAAAGTTCTACTCTGAGGCCTCGCCTCTGTCATCCACTGGAGACTGTCAGCAGGCCAGCCTGGGCCCAGCACTGAATGTCACCCTAGCTGGATACATGCAAATTTCATGTCCTCCTTACATCTACCATGGCAGGCCAGTTCCTTGTCACAGGAATATGGAGACAGTCATGTAAAATGGATGGAAAATAAAGATCTGGTCTGACTGGGGAGCAGGGTTGATGGGATGCTGGAGCCCACTGAACCATCTTCAAATCTCTTGTGGCCAGGAGAGTGCTCTGAAGAAAGGGGATGTATTATGTGCCAGCCACTCCTTAAAGAGCTCTGTACACAGTGGCTCCTGAGAGGTCTACAATATCCGTGTGGCAGGTACTACTGTTGCCCCATTTTACAGGTAAAGAAAGAGAGGCAAAGATGAGTGGGGTCTTGTTCCCAAGTATTCATAGCCAGTGAGAGGATAGTCCAGGGCTTGAGGCAAGGGCATTTTGCTCTGGGGGTTGTTCCTTCCCTTTCTCAACTTTGGGACGTGAAGGGGATATGTCATGAGGGGAGGCAGAGATCAGGCTTTGTTTGGAATAAGAAGCTGGGGAGGGGGCAGATAGATCCCAGAGTGTTTGTCCTGTCTTTGAATAGAGTCTTGAAGAAGCAAGTGGACTTGAATTGCAGAGATGGCCAGGTCATATTTCTGTCAGGGAGTCCTTGCTCACTGGTGAGGCACTCACATGTTACAAACACTGGAATAGAATCAAGAAGTCCCCTGTGTTGCCCTGGTGCCCAGTAATTATTTAAAGGGTCGGGGGTGGGGAATGAGTGCGCAACGGCACAGGCTTCCTTTTAGAGGGATGGATGCTCTGGAACTACAAGACGAGATGGCTACAGCACATTGGACTATCCTGAGGGCCACAGAACTAAACATTCATGAATGGTTAAAGTGAGTTTCACACTATGGGAATGTTGTCACAGTAGCAAAGCAGGGCAGGGCAAATTCATCTTTGTTGAGGCAGGAGGAAGGAAGGGAAGCCCAGGACAGGACCAGGTTGCAGATCTTCTCAAATCACCATTGCTTCCCAGGGAGGGAAGCTCCTCCATATGAGCGTGTGTGTCACCTCCATGTGACAGTGAGATTTGGTGTTCATACCACACCCAGGAGTGTGAGACATGGGCAAGGGCGTCTTACCCATGTGATATTTACCACATTTAGGAAAGTGTGCATAGGCACTATACCAACGAGGGTTCAGATCTTTCCAGAAACCTCTAATAGATGATGGCAATTGTGTATGGTACAGAGAGGTCATGGGTGAGGACTCAGCCAGGCTGTATCACTTAAAAAAATGAGCCAGAGTCAATTATATCAGTCTTCTGCCAGTTACAATTTATAGCCACTATAGCAGATACTGTTACAATCTATATCCCTGAAGTGGCTACAGTTCCGATCTATATTTGCCTGAGTGGATGCACTTACAACCAAGCCACTGCACTGGATACAGCTTCAATCTATATGCCAGAACAGATGCAGTTAACAGTCTGTAACTACTGGAGTGGATAGTTAAGAGTCACACCAGTCCTGACACTGGACACAAGGTCCATCACCCTCTCTTTCCATTTTCATCTTTTTGGGAGAAAACGAGACACAAAGTGACATCCTCATGGCCCATGCACTGCTTTCTCATGTCTTCTAGGCGCTAGAGCTCAGATTTATTGAGGCAAAATCGGAGAGACTTATTTGGAGACTTCTGTTTGAGGTTGGAAAAGAGAAAGGTACCCAGGATGGGTTCATGGGTTGTGCAGAGGGTGAGAAGATTCCACAAGAAGGGAAGCCACTCAAGTGGGGAGCATCTGGGCTGTGATAATTCCCCAGAAACTGGAAATTTCTTTATGCAAGAAACTGCAGAAAGCTGGGTGCTTTGGGCAAATCCACCATCTAATTGTATCTATCTACCTATCTACCTATCTATCTACCTATCTACCTATCTATCTACCTATCTATCTACCTACCTACCTACCTGCCTACCTACCTACCTACCTACCTGTCTGCCTGCCTGCCTGCCTGCTTACCTACCTACCTACCTACCTACCTATGCTGTACATAGATTCAAGAGCCTTGCACATGCTAAGCACATACTCTACCACTGAGGTATATCTGAGCCACTCGAAAGGATTGAGATATATCAAATAAGACGAAGGCTGTGATGGATAAGGCGACTCCAAAGAAGTGAAAGAAAGAGACAGACTACAGATAGTATTCCTAGCTGAGTGGGCACTCGTTCAGTCAACCTCTCATCTGTGTGTTTATTTGACAGACCACCCTGTGCCAAGAGCTGGGGAAGGACAGAGAGCAGCGGCATGAGAATGAGGTCGTCCCTGCTCTCGAGGGGCTTCCAGCAAAGCCAGGGGTTGAATGTGGATGAAAACAGGTGGTAGCTTTGGGGTGACAGAGGCTCTGGCTCCTTTTGCACAGGCTACACTGGAGAACAGAAGAGGGCGAGCATCTCTAACTGTGGGAGGAAGTCCTCAAGCAAGACTGCAAAGAGGGCCAATGCCTGCAGGAAACCTTGGACGGCAGGGGTATTGCCTTGGGCAGATGGAGAGGGAGAGGCAGTGTGAAGGGCATTCTAGAAGGGAATAGGGCGGGCACAGATCTGGAGATGTGCCACGGTAGGAATCAATTCAGGAACTGAAATATGGCCAGAGTAGAGGACATGCCACAGACAACAAATACACATCTATCTTGGACTGGCCTCACCAGCTGACCTTGGGACAAGCTGTCTTTCCAACTTTGAGATGTCTCCATCTGCACATTGAAGGTGTGGAGGTAATTCTCAGGGGACTTTCTAACCCTGGCTGTTGTAGGAGGGAGGGAGTATCCTGGCACCCCAGCTCTTCAAGCAGGGGGTGGGCAGCCACTGGGAGGGATGCTAGCCTGTGGTGGACTTTTGGACTAGATGACCCTGCCGGTCCTTCCCAGCCCTGAGCAGCTATTATTGTGGGGGCTTTATCAACCCCATGGGACTGTGCTAGGCTGGTCACATAGGGAATCTGCTCCTTCCCTGCAACCCAGATGGAGCCCTTGCTGGTTTAATAATCCTGCGATATACAGACACAGGCTGACTATGGAATGACCCATTCCCCCATCTCAGTCTAATAGATGTTCCGAGTCCCTGTAGGGGGGCTAGTGGCTGGCAACTGGTCCCTCTCAGATGACAGTGGACAACTGTGGGTTCTAGTTTATGCTATACCAGCTCAGTAGAGAGCCATCCCTTCCTTTGCTGGGCTTAGGAGCTTTCTGTCTGTGCTGAAAGGCAATGCCAGCTTATGGACAGCCAGGTGAAGGAGCCCTGGCCACCAGTCCAGAAGCTGTGATCATCACCAGGAGCATCTTGGCCTCTCTCATTTTGCCACCATCACTTACTCTGATGACAGTATTGGAGGGTGGAGATACGAAAGCACAGAGCAGGAAGGTGGGCTCAGGGGGCCAGGCCTCCAGCTTGGCTTTGTCATGTCCTCAGCTGGCTGGACCGGGAAAAGCCATATCTTCTCCCCAAGCCTCTGTTTTCCCCCCGCTGTGAAATGGGAACAATGATATCCACATGTGTTAGACAAATCAGCGGGCTTGGGGGCAGTATTGAGTGAGTCACCACACACAGAGTGGATGATATAGTTAAGGCTGACGTGGAATGAAAACGGGTCCAAAAGACAAGGAGATGGTTTGAGCTCTATCTCAATCAGGACTCTCAGGAAAATGCTCATTGCCTCAAGCACAAGCACAGACAAGACTTAAGCTCTGTCTGATTCACCCATTTCTTGCATAGCTGTTTGCAGGTGACCGTTCTATGCTCTAAGGAGATGCCGAACCAATGAATCTGGCCTCTGGGTAACCCAGCGGGCAGTATAAACTGTTTCCTTGGACTTTAGAAATGCTCCCCCGCAGCCAGTTCTGGAAGCCATGGTTACGCTGGCAAAGAATTTGGAGTCAGGAAAGCCGAGGGACCCATTCCAGCTCTGCCATTTACCTTAAGCGATCCTGCTGTCTGAGACACAATTTCCTCATCAGTCCATGGGAAGTCACGTTGCCAGCTTGATGGTGCTGGAAGAATTACTGATGCTGATGTGAAGCGCTTTAATAGGATATTACAGTGAACAACCAGAATCATCAACCCAGCCTGCCCCTTGTTCTAGACACTCCCACTCACTGCCTATGTGGGCTCAGGCAATGTACTGTCTCAAAATTAGGATGATGAAATATTTATCAAATGCCTGCCATGAACTCAATGCTAGACACCCTGTGCCCTGGGAGACTGGAAACATCTCTCTGCTATATGAAGGGAAGATATAGGGGCTTTGGAATGTCTTGAGACAGGGTCTCTTGTAGCCCAGGCAGACCTCAAAACAGTTTGTAGCTGAGGCTGGCCTTAAACTCTTGACCCCTCCTGCCTCCACCTCCTGGTTGTTGGGATAGCCCCGTGTGTGCCCCCACATCTGGAACCACCAACTTTTTGCCTTCAGAGTACATTCTGAGTATTTGTACAAGTATCTGTTGTCTATGGCATGTCCAGCCACATAAGGGATGTGATTGGTGTTCTTCACAATCAGGCCTCCAAGAAGATCAAGGGTTCAGATCCTGGCACCAAAAAGAAGATCAAGGGAGGGGGAGGGGGAGAAAGAAGAGTCCTCCCTCCTCAGCAGTCTGACTAGCTAGTGTCTTCCTCTTGGAACTTCCACCTCCCAAAACTGCAAGAAGTCAAATTCTGGAGCTTAAGCCTCCCAGTCTGTGACATTTTCTCACAGTAGCTCTAGCAGACTCAAACATGCCTCAAGCATCCAGAGGCAGCATCCAAATAGAATTTAGTTTGCATTTGTGTTTTAAATATGCGTTCTCTTGAACTTCAATCTACAAATGTACCTATTGCCAGTCAATCAGCCAATGCAGACTTCCTTTTACCCAAAAAAGTGAGACATTACATTTCAATTCAAATGTACCCACTAACTGTGTATCTCCATGGAAATTCTAGACTCCCTGGGGACTGAGATGGATATGGGGGGCAGTGGGTAGGTAAAAGCTCACTTGTTTCTTTATTTCTTATAGGCGCCTTTGTCCTTGGTGGAGGGCCTTCTTCCTCTGGAGCAGTTTATTCTTGAATGGTCCCATTGGCTGGTACCAGGAAACTCTCATTACCCTACCCCCAGAGATGCCCCCAAGAGCGATGAGGTCTGTCCCTGTCATTTGTAAAGTGGGAGAAGGTAGTCATGGATTCAGAACAGAAAGTGAGTTTCCAGAGTTTGGCTAAGCCACATAGAAGTTGGGAATCTGGAAATGGATCTTTTTATCAACTTCTGGGCCTTTGCACTCTGGGGAAGGTGGTCGTGTTCCCTAATGGTTTGGGGCCTGGTGTGAAGATAGCCGCTCTAGATGACCCTCAAAGGGACCTTCAAATACTGTAGGATCTGATGTTTAAGTTTTCATCCAAAATCCCTTTTTCTTTTTTCAACGTCTCCATAGCCTGGCTGCCTAGAGGAGGGGGAAAAGGGGACAGAGAGAGAGAGAGAGACAGAGAGAGAGAGAGAGACAGAGAGAGAGAGAGAGACAGAGAAACAGAGAGACACAGAGACAGAGACAGAGAGAGACAGAGAGATAAACAGACAGACAGAGACAGAGAGAGAGAAGCCTTGTGGCATGACTTCTGATCGTATAAGTATTTGTTTAAAAGGAGAGAGATGGGGGTTCGTGCCCCTTCTTCTTGGGGTGGATTCAGATGGCTGGATTCATTCACTCCCAGGCAGAACTGACCGTGGCTGTTCACTTGGTTCTGTATTCGTGAGTGTATCTTCCCCTTTATTACTTTAATAAATCGCCTTAAACAGACTCACGTGAATTTCTCATAATGTGCGGGCACACGTGTGTATGGGCGAGTGTGTGAGAGTATGTGTAGAGGTCCAAAGTTGACGTTGGGTGTCTACCTTGATCACTCTCTGCTTTATTTATTGAAGCAAAGTCTCTCAATGAACCTAGAGCCCGCCACTTCTGGTTAGCCTAGCTAGCCCGCTTGCCCTGAGGATCCCCTTTTGACTTCCTACGTATGGGTTTGAGAGATGGCTGTCACACCTGCCAGGTTTCTACACGGGATCTAGTAGATTTAAACTCTACTACTTATGCTTGAGTGGCAACCTCTTAATTCATTGAGCTGTCTACCCAGCCACCACACACACACACACACACACACACACACACACACACTTCTTTTTGATAAATCAGATTATCAAGAGACACCTTGGTCTCTATGCATCCTTGCCCAGCTTCTGGACTTGGTTTTCTTTAAGCAGGGCATCCCTGCCAAGTCCTGGACACCATCCTGTAAAAGGAAAGTAGGTCAGGGCCATGGGCGGGCAGTCTTCAGAATACATCAGTTGCAGGGAGATAAAACCTGTCACCAACAAGGCTGCTGACACGTGGGCACCCACGTGACCACTCCTTGTCTGAGGCCAAAACAGAGCCAGAGCTTCTGGGGGAATGTATTTTATTACAACCACTGAAAAGCCTGGAGCGATCTTTTTCCTTTGAAGTTAGCAGCTTTTTAAAAGGAAGGTGAAGTTCGTAAAAAGCCATGGTTGTTATACAACTATACCATCCATTTTTTACGAGGTTTGGGCAGGAAGAGTCCCTCCCTGTAATTTTCTAAAAATGGGGGCCCCAGAGGTTGCCAGCTCTGGCTGGGGTTCTTCTGGCCTCTACAAAGGCCAACAACATGTTGTTATGGATTGGCTCCTGAGCATCCTCAGTGACTTCCCGTTGGCATGGCAATTTGTGGGTGGATTGCTGACCCTGAGCAAAGACCTCTGTGCTATGGAGTGAGTGACTTCAGAGGGGTCTTGGTCTGTGACCCACAGAGGCTTGGGTCACCCACCTCCGTGGTGGGCGCATCATAGCCTTTATGTGATTTCTCTCTCTCTCTCTCTACACTGCTATGAAACCAGTACCCCAGTCTCAATGACTTAGTCGGCATTTAGTGTTCATGGTGCAGGGAGCTGGGATATCTAAGATTTGCTGTCTTTCTTGCTGCTCTTACAAGGTGGTGATGGGAAGGGATGCCCTGGGGGACCTCTTTTATCAGAGCACAAATCCCACTCAAGAGAGTTCCACCCTCATAACCTCATTGCCTCACTGAGGCACCTACCTCCTAATATATTATGTAGGGGGGCATGCAACAAGCAGTACCTGGGCTGTATGCACCCCAGGATAGCCATGAATGTAAACTTACTTAAAACATTATGAGGTTGTTTGTTTGGTTTTGTTTTTTTGCAATTTTTATTTATTTTTTTCTAATTCTCTTGTGTGCTTCTCAAGCATAAACTTCATAGATAACAATGTCATGGTGTCCTGTCAAAAGTTCATGCCCAAAGTGACATTTTAGGATTGTCAACACAGGAATTCTTGGAAGGGAGGGAGATAGGGGCATACTCATTCTGATCTCAGCACTGTTCTGGCCCCTGATGGCTCCTGTGGCCTCTGGCTAAGGCCACAGACAGAGCTGCCATCACTTCCTTTTTACCCTCTCCTGGTTCCTTCTGGTTCCCTCACCTGAGGACACAAGCTCTGGTCCTACTTCGTTTCTTCTGTCTCACACTGCCTGCCATGCAGTCCTCTGTCATCTGAAAGTGGGGTCACCGCAAAACCCCAGATCACAAGACCTAAGACACATATATCCCCAGAGACAGGGAGATACTATCACCCCACGTAATAACTATGCACCTAGGCAAAGCCTCCCTGGACCGGGGCACCCTCCCCTTCCTCTTGGCCAGGGTACTGTGTTCATATAGGCACAGGTGAACTGCACAGAGGCTCCATTGCCTGCATCCATCCTGGCTGGCTGGAGAGGGAGTTCCCTTTGTTGGCAGTGTTCTAAGGCTGGCCAGAGCAGAGGTGGGCAGGGATGACTCATGCGTGGTGTGGGAAGTGGTTCTTTCCAGCCCTGAGAAATCCTGCTCTATTTCTACCACAAATCATTTTTAGAATGAGTCAAGACATAAGTAAATTCTATAAGTGTAGGAAGTATGGGAGGAGGGGCTTAGAAGCCAGGGAAGCCCGTGGGTGACCTGAGCTCAGCTCTCACTGGCCTTCTTCCCAAGGTTTACTCTGCTGTTCCCTGTATTGAGCCCCAGCATGGATCTACAGAGGACAAAGACCCACTCTAATCGGCGAGGCTGACCTTGGTGAATGATTTTTCTTCCTTGTTGCTGAGGAGCCATGAACTCTTCCTTGAAGCCAGCTAGACAGGAAATTTACCAAAGATTGCATCAGTCTCAGAGTCCTGCCTCCATCTCATTTATTTGATAAATACAGACGATGAAATTTGGGGGTTTTCTGAAATGGGAATATATAGAACTTTGGAGGTGATTCTGGGGTGCATTAAGATTTTGGGGGGATACTGGGATAAAGTGAATGTATTTTACACATGGGACTGATGGAGGGTTTTGAGAGGTCAGAGGGTAGACTGACAGATTCAACAGGGTCCACTCAAAACCATGCCCACCTGGACCTCAGAATACACCTTATTTGGAAATGGGGTCCTTGTAAATGCAGTTAGTTAAGAGTCCCAAGATAAGCTCAGTGTTGCCTGCCTGCTGTGACTTCTCTTTGTGTAAAGTCAGGGAGATCTGAACTCCAAAAGACACAGAGAGAAGACAGGGCCATGGAGGCAAGCTGTAAGAGGCAGGAGGAGTCCTCCTGGGAACCTTCAAGGAGAGGGTTCCTACCAAAACCTGTATTTTCCATTGCCATTGTCCCACTGTGAGAGGGCATGTCTCTGTTATCCAGGCCACACATTCTGTGCAAACCTGTTGTAGCAGCCTTGGGACCCAGGCATATTTTAGTGTGGGGGCATGCAGAGTTCAGTTATGTCGAACATGGTGCTATTGGCCTGACACCTCCACAAGCAGATGTCACCATTAGAGACAAGGGAGGTTCTGGTTGGCTTTTAACACCCCTCCCCTCACCAGGGGAGTTAGCTGGGCTTGAAGAGATGCTGGATGTTTGCAAGGCTAGGCTCGAAGTTGCTAGAGTTGGAAATACACGTAGCAGGGTTTGAATGACAGAAGGCATTGATTCCTGGAATGAAGCAGACCTGATGTTGCCATTTAAATGCTTGACCTTGAGCATGTTCTTTGATGGCCCCAGGCTTCAGCTGGCCTCTGTTGTCAATGAACACAATAGATGCTGGTGGGTATTACCAGCGGAGCTGAGGAGGATTGAAGGAGATGTACATCGGGCATACAGTGGGGATCCCATTGTTTGCCAGGAACCCATCCTCCTGGTAAGGGGGTGGGGGGACTCTCCCTGGGGTCCTGTCTCCTCCTCTGCCCACCACCATTGCTTCTCCCAACAGCCACCACTGGGCACCTTCCCTGTACCACGTGCTATGTCAGAGGCTTCTCATCTGTCACCTCACTTCTCATCCTCCCCACTGGCCTGGAAGCTATTATTACCTCATTTTACAAATGAGGAAACTGGGGCAGAGAACATGGAAGTCATTAGGATTCAGACCCAGCCAGCCGATGGGATTCTGAAGTTGGAGCTACTCAGCACAATCAGAAAGGCTGTCAGGAGTTTTCATGGTCTCGGGATTTCTTTTGGTTTTTGTTCTTCCATTGGAGTGCACTGCCCCAGGGACCCGAGACCTGAGCTGGGGCCTGAAGTGGTGTGCTAGCAGGTTTGGTTACAAAGAATCCCACAGGCTACAAAGGCAGAGCTGGTGCAGGAGAGGGCTGGCAGGAGTCACACTCAAGTACTGACAGCCTTGTGAGCTCTGAGGCTGCGCTGGGATCCATCACTCACCCTGAGAGATGCTGAGGCCTTGGGGACTCTGGGAAGGCTGATGGCATGGCTCTGGGCAATGCTGAGGGTCTGACTGAGGATATATGCTTCCTCCTAGTCCCTGCTGTCTCCTCCGCTGCCTCCCTTGGGCTAGTCTTGATATTGGAGTGACAACATGCCGGCCACGGATTCTTTGCTCAAACCCTGCCAGGTTCTCCTCATTTTGCTTGCTCTAGGTCCAGCCTTCTGTCCCTG
Organism: Peromyscus eremicus; assembly: GCF_949786415.1. Classification (NCBI taxonomy): domain Eukaryota; kingdom Metazoa; phylum Chordata; class Mammalia; order Rodentia; family Cricetidae; genus Peromyscus; species Peromyscus eremicus. The sequence continues at coordinate 64,346,031 of NC_081423.1, forward strand.
CTGGATCTGGCTTCACATCTTCTGTTTCTCAGGCCCACTCAGCTCTGGCCTCTTTGTCCTTTTGTAGCTGGATAGCCTAGCCCACACTGGTCTTAGCTATTTGCATCTGCTGTTCCTCTACCTGGGATATCCACAGCTCAATCCTGATCCTAATAGGTACTAAGCTCACTGATTCCCTTTATTTGAATTACTGGGCAAATCCGAGGCCTTTGCTGAACATTAGAATTAAATTTTGACCCTCAGCCCTAGCAGGAACGAGAGCTTTGCAGGGCATGGACTTCTCGTCTGTTTTGCCCACTGCTGATCATTCTGTGCCTAGAATACTGCCTGGCACACAGTATGTGTTCAATAAATATTTGCTAAATGGATGAACAATGAAAGGGATCCTGAAGATGTCTCTATATCATTGTGTGTGGTATAATACATGGGGTTTCCATAAATATTTCCCTTACACATAGAAAAGGTGATTGTAAAATTGGAATATGTTTGCTGGGGTCAGAGGACAAGGCCATAGAGCTGTGTCCAGATACTTTAAACCTGAGTAGTGAGTAACGTTTGGTACCCACTGAGTGCTGTGCCAGCTTCTTCTACAAGCTCTCCTTAGTATCTCTAGTTTCAGACCTTTGCACGTGCTGTTCTGAAAATGTCCCTTCCCCCTAGAAGCCACACTTAGATCTCACTCCCTGGCACTCCCCTAACACAGCACTTGCCAGTGTATCTCATCTCCCAGCTTACTTGATGCTGAGCCCATGAGACTGCAGGGTAGCAGCAGGGTCTGTGGAGTGAGGAACACCTGAAGTTGTCTTAGACAGGACTAGGTAACTGCCACAGAACAACAGCTTCCTCTACTTCCCTTCCAAGTTAGGGGTCCAGGGCAGGTCAGTTTCCCATATCAGGCCCAGAGCCCTGCAGCCCTTTGGACCCCAGCTAACTGGAAAGGATTCTTTGGGCCCTGCTATTACTGTGGGTGCTCTGCCTTCGAAGCCCTCCACCTGAATGGATGCCCTTTGTGGTGGCTGAATAGAGAAAAGTTTCTTGCATACAGCAAGCTGCCTTCCAGGGAGATGGGAGAGCTTTGGGTGCTGAGCAGCTGGGCAGAAAGCAAATACTGGGCTCATCTTGCAGGCTCTGCCAGGCCCTGTGCAGTTTAGACATGGAGTTCTTGTTCTGGAGGAGGGTTTGTTATTGAGTCAGGCTCACTGCCTGGACTGTTTGTAGGGGCTCGAAGAGGTGACCAGAGGTTGGTAGAAACCAGAACAGAGACAGCTATAGGACCGAGAGTTGGGTATCTCTCACCTCCCACGGAGTCTTCACCTTGCTAGTTCATGCATCCTCTTCCATCCGTCAAGATGTTCTCCTAAGCACGCTCTCTGTCCCTTTCATGGCTAGCTCTCCCAAGAAAAACATCAAAAGCAGGACACTGGCATAGCAGCATCTGTGTTCTTAGCTCTTCAGATAACTCTACCATTCTGAAGGACTTCCCCCGCACTAGTCACAAGGCAGCAACACATGTGTGTGTGTGATCACATTGACTACCCAGACAACCCTGCAAAGTGGAGACCACAGATCTCTTATTATAGCTTGAAAATAAGGAAACACAGGTCGTCAAGGGTTAAAAGGTGCATGGCTAGTCTGCAGCAGAGCTGTATTTAAATGTAGGTCTTCACCCAGATTCCTCCTGCTTCAAGCACGCTGTCTCTCAAGGGTTGTGGTTGCTTGATGGATGGGTTAACTGGCTATTGGGTGCCTAAGTAATATGATTTGCAGAATATTGGTTGTGGAACAGAAGAAAATATAGGAGAGAAACCTAATGAAGGGAATGCGTCTTTTCCTGTGTGGCTCCCTTCCCATTGTGAGAGTTTCATTCATGCAACATCCACTGTTTCTCCCGCAACTCTGCTCTCTCACCATAAGGAGACACTGTCCCATGCTGCTGCTCACCACTGTGAAGTGAGTCTATGGAGTTGAGAATTGGGTGAGGGGGTTCATTTCCCACAGACATATTCCATCCATCCCTTAGCCTTCATCACTCATCAAGTCAACATTCTGCCTCTCCATGCTTCTGTTTTATCTTTCTAGTGGTCCCTAACCTTAGCAGGAATCAGGGCCACATTGTTAGTTGTTCCTGAAGACCCTAACAATCCTTGAATTTAAATCCACTCCCTGTGGCCCAGGACACTTGCTCTATGGATCCACCATGTTCATGGGCCGTGTCCACACTGAGAGCATCATCTGAGGAAGCTATGCTCCTATCCTCCTGGACTTTACAATGGAGCTGGAGAGACTGTCAAGCCACGTGACACCTCTAGCAATTGTAAGGCAGTGTCCTGGAACACTATGATGAATTGGGCAATCACAGAGTGATCCTTTAGAATCAATATACCACTGGATAGTTGCCACACATAAATGGAAAACCCAGTCTCAAAATATTGGAGTTCAGTAACAAATACTATCCACATTAACCCTGAACTTGTACATGTTAGAGTTTATTCTTTCTTCAATGAATCAGGAAGCCTTTTCATGAGTTCAAAAAGAACCACAACTGCCTATGCTTTATAGCCCAGTGTTATGCTTGGTTTTTCCTTAGCTAATCTTAAATGCAACCCACGACAGAAGGTGCTATTATCCCCATTTCACAGATTTTAAAAATGAGGCTCACAGAATATAAGTCCTTTCTCAAGATGACTTAAGTTGGATTTACACCAGTCTGTGTAGTTGGGAAGCTAGGTCCATCCCCACACAGCTCGCTGCCTCTCAATAAACTCAAGAACGTTAAATCCTCGACAGTCACGAGAGCGGTCCTGAGTCGTATGAGAGCTCCCAATGTACAAATTCCACTTTAGCATATAATCTCCTTCATACATCTCTTTTCTAGCTGAGACTCAGCCCTTTCCGGTCCTCTTCATGTTCTTCCGACTTCCACCATGGCTAATGTTGGCTAATGCTCTTTTAAACCAGGGAAGTTTGCTCAGTTCCTGCGCATTGTGGTGCAGGGGAGGTGACAAGGAACCAGACAGCTGCACTAAGAGATGCACTCTGATGGCTAGGCTCATCTGCATGCCAGGGACTCCTTCCTTCCTCAGACAAGCCAGGCTTCCTGAAGTACAGGGCAGAGCAGAAGGGCATGGCACGTCAGGTATACCAGCCGAGTGGGCATGTTCTATCACAGAGAACACACAGGTGCACATACGTGGCACATGCACTGTATGCGTGCACACGTGCATACACCTGCATTCTGGGAAGAGATATAAAACAAGGCTATTCCCAGGAGAACCACAGCTAATGACAGTGTTTCCCAAAGCGTGGTTTAAATTGAGATTTTTCAGTTGTGCATTCGCGAACGCTTTTCTTCTATGCGTTTCATAACGGCCGTTAGAATAAGTGTAACGAGGACACTAAATACCAGTTCCCCAGATTCTATGCCTAATTTTCCATCCACAGTAATGACATATAGTTTCCTCTGAAAACATACTGAAGCAAATAAAATGAGTCAGTTCAAAGAAAAAAAATATTTAGTAAATAACAGCACTGCAGTACTCAGCCATGGACAAGTTGGGGACACCTTGACCTTGAGAGTAGGATGTGTGCAGAAACTGGGGAGACTAAAATGGAAAAGCTTGAGGCTGGCTTCCAAGGAAGCTTAGAGCTTCAAAGAAGGGACGTCTGATGCACTGGCTGGTAGACAAAAGAGAAGGGAAAAACCCCAGCCCCGTTCCATCGTTAGTAATTATGTGCGGGACAGGCTATGTGCCACATGGAGGAATTCAATGTACAGGGAAGATTCCTCTGGGAAGAATTAAACACATCTTCTTTGAAGAGGTGAATATAAAAACAGGACCCACTGCTGCTATAATCAAACACTCTTCCAGGGCCTCTTTTTCCACTTAAAAAGGAACTTTTTAGTATGGAAAATTTCAAACAAGTAGAAGAAGAGAAAATGGCATTAAAAATTCTATCTACCTATCCCAGGTCCCCACATATCACTTTATACTTCTTTTTTTTTTTTTTTACAAACTCTGTGTGTGTGTGTGTGTGTGTGTGTGTGTGTGTGTGTGTGTACTCATCTATATGTGCACACATTAGGCCAGAGGGTGGGTGTCTTCCTCTATTGTTCTCTGCCTTAATTGTTAACACAAAGTCTCTCTTTGAACACAGAGCTAGCCATTTGGCTAGGCTGGCTGGCCAATGAGCTCCATGGATCTGCCAGTCGTGTTCCCCCTCTCCCTGCTGCGAAGGTTGAAGATGTGTGCCCCACACCTGGCTTTTACATAGATTCCGGGCATCTGAACTCTAGCCCTCATGCTTCTATGGCAAGCACTATACCCACTGAGTCATTTCCCCAGACCCCTGCCCCTGGATTATTTTTACCCTCTAATGGAAGGATCACCCAACCAGGAGTCAGAAGAACTGGGCTAAAGCTGGGTTAAAGCTGTGTATAGCTTCAGAAAAAGTCAGACTCTAACTTCTCTGCTTGTCTCTTCTTGTTTAATAGGAAAGGGATGGATAGGATGATCTCCCAGGAGCTGCTGTCACACCAACAGGAATGCATGCTGCATACTGCTGGGCTAAACATGGTGCTGAGTGCATCAAAGCACCTTTACATTCTCTGTGCCACCTGTCCTGTAGGGATGACCTGGGAAGGTGTGGGGACACTAGTGATTTACTCAGGGCAGGTGCTTCCGTGAGATCAGACACTGGTAGTCCTGTCCTCTCCAGGAATGAGAAACCAGAGTACTGGCTTTGCACTGTCCACATATGAAAGCAACTGTGTACAATACACACTGGAAAGGCAAGATAGGTGTCCAGCATTGACTTTGAGATGCCGATGTGGTCCACCAGAGTGGAAAAGGGGCCTCATGGGAGGCCCATGAAATCATGATTTATACGTTGGGAGGTCTTTTTTAGTCAAGTTAATGAGATCATTGTTTACACGAATAAATGTGTAAAATGCTTAGCTCTGTGCCTGGCATAACAGGCTTTAAATATGATTTTTATTATTTCTGTTTTCCAGGAATATATTTCACTAAAGGATTCAATGCACATGTGCAGCGCGCGCGCATGCGCGCGCGCACACACACACACACACACACACACACACACACACACCAACTAAGAAGGAATCACCTGTTTTGTTAGGAGAATCCATGCCCCTCAATGGCACACAGGGAGTCAGAAACTCTCATTCCCAAAGGGTAGCTTGTTCTGGCCACACTTCCCTACTCCATGACACCCTCAGCTCCACAATGGCTCTTGAATATGAGACTCTGGGCTTCGTGCACATGACTTTCAGAGTCCTACTACTCACCCTGTCTCCTTCACTATCTCAGCCTCTTTGCTCCTGTAAGGACCTGGGGTAGGGGAGAAACAAGGTAATGCCTGGTGAGCAGAAAGTGAAAAAGACGGGGAGTAGGTGGCTCTGAATTCCTGTCTTGATTCTGGTACTATGCAATCTTGAGTAAGACCCTCCTTGGAACACTCTAGGTCTCAGGCACAGGACAAGTACATCATGTGCATCATGGGAGTGTGATATTAATTTTTTTTTTTTTTGGTTTTTGGAGACAGGGTTTCTCTGTGTAGCTTTACGCCTTTCCTGGAACTCACTTGGTAGCCCAGGCTGGCCTCGAACTCACAGAGATCCGCCTGGCTCTGCCTCCCGAGTGCTGGGATTAAAGGCGTGCACCACCACCGCCCAGCATGGGAGTGTGATATTAATTTAGTTTATCCTATGGTGACAATAACATAATCATTATACTAATATAGTTTATAATCCTACTCATATGGCACAGTCACAGGCATCTTGAGGATTCTCAGTCAGACCCCACCTGGATTCCTGCTCTGTTCTTAGTAGTTCTATTGATCCCTCAAACCTTTCACCAGACTAGATGCCAGCACACATGGCATCTGTATTTGAGAGGCTCATAATCTAAAGGGAGAGATGAGGGAAAGATCAATTAAAGCAGAGTAAGAGCTATTGTGGGAAGGGAACAGGTGCTTAGGGAGTCCAGAGGAGGCTGCTAAGATCCTAACGGGCCAGGACTTCAGCTCATCATCAGTGGAACATCTGCTTCCATACTGAGCCAATATGAAGCAGTCCTTCATTCAACAACTGCTGTCGGACTTGCCGTGAGCCCCAGGCACTGGGCTGCTTATCCCGGTGGGCACACAATAGCAAACTCTGCCCTCTTGCAGTGACTGGCTGTGGGGACAGTGCCTGAATAATGGAACAAAACATGTATGTGACAAAACAGGTACAGAGCTCTCCAGGAAGAACAGAACTGAGTCTTAAGAATGGCAGGACTGCTGAACGATGGTGGTGCATGCCTTTAATCCCAGCACTCAGGAAGCAGAACTCTGTGAGTTCAAGGCCAGCCTGGTCTACAGAGCGAGATCCAGGACAGGCACCAAAAAAAGAATGGCAGGACCAGGGTGTGTTAGCCAAAGATTTGAAGCCTTCCTGAGGAGGTGGCTGTGGAGCTGGGATCCAAAGCTGAAGACTCTTCTGGGTGAGACATAGAAGAGTGCTAGAGGGTGAGATGGGCAAAGGTGCAAAGAAACTAGGAGGAGCTGTAGGGCCAAGATGGACTCTGGGTCATGCAAGTCTCTTAGGAAGATGGCAAGATACACACTAGCATGAAGGCAGGGGCACACACTGATCTGATTTAATGCTTTTAATAAATGCTTTGGCTGGGCATGGTGTTGCACACTTGTAATCTAAGCACTTGGAAGGTGGAGACAGGAGGACCACAAGTTCAAGGCCAGCCTCACCTATACAGCTATTTGAGGTCAGCGTGGGTTACATGAGACTTTGTCTTCAACAAAACAAAGCCAAGCCATGAAAAAGCAATAATAAAGATCACTCTGAGTCCCTAGTAAAGGACAGACTGGAGAGGAAACCCCTGAATACAGAATGGTGGGTTTAGAGATGTACCATCCAGGCAAGAGGACACAGCAGTTGTGAAGGTGGAGGGAAAATCCTTGAAGGTGTCAAGTCAACTGGCTGATGGGTAAGATGAGGAGGTGGAAAAGTGAGCAGGATGGATGAATAGCCACTCATGATTCCTGGCTGAACATACAGCAGAGGGAGGTACCCTAGCAAGAGAAGGTGAAGACAGAGAGACCTGGGTACACAGGCTTCTGTGAAGCGAATAGCACACGATGTGCTAAGAACACCTAGCACACAGTAGGCTCTTGTGGATTTTGGCCTTGCCATCTCTTCATGTACTTAACATAAGGGTCAAAGTACTGGCCAGACTGACTCAAACCCAGACAACTAATGAGCAGAACAGGTTAGGGAGCAGCTGGGAGCCGTGCAGAGTGTGCTGGGCTCCCTCTGATGCAGAAGGACACAAGGACCGTCTTTACATAGGTCATTCTGTTTGAGTCCTACCATCACCTGGATGTAGAGCCAGAATCCCCATTTTAGAGGTAGGGTGATTCAGGTTTAGCTAGGCAGAGACTTGTTAAAGACCCCAACAGTGACCTTCTGGCAGGACCCAGCCTTTCTGTTTCCCATTAAATGTTCCCAGTATAGCTAGATTATCTATCAGCCATCACCAATGCAGGCCATGGGACCAAGAAGGTTTTCCAGAACCTACAATAAAGTAAATGCATACATACATTATACATATATACATACATAAAAAATAGGACCTGGAAATATATTGGTCCCAAAATACAAAAAGAAAAAGACAGAAATAGAATGAATGTTTATTTGCATGTCTATAAAAATGTCAACTTCATGTCACACCAACTTCATTAACTGTTCCATAGAGTATTTTCATAAAAATTTTATCACAATAGAAATAAGGTATGGGTTGGAATGCATCTGCAATAATGCTAGCTGATAGGAGCTTGGGAATCACAGTCAGTGGGAGGAGGCTGAGAAACTTGTAGTCAGGCAGCTGCAAATGTGGACTTTTAAAAAAATCCTTCAGGATTTTACAGCAAGATGTTAGATTTCACATGGGGCAAGTTACATTTCATGTGGGTGAAGTTTTCTTTCGCAGAGCTATATGTGTGTATGTTTGAGAGGAGCAGGGTTGATGCCATATAATGGTCAGGGACTGAGAAGATTTTCTTGTCCAGCTCCTACCTCCACTCCTCTCTCTTTTATAAGTTTATTTGTAAAGAATATTTCTAGGAATCAGAAACCAAGTAAATGAAGAACAGGGGAACAGGTACCTTCCAGAAAACCACTCACCTGGTCTTGTGGCTTCCTGGAAGCCACAGTGACTTCTGTGGCTTCCTGGGGCAGCAAGAGTGAGCCTGCTCAGGTATGAGCAGGTACCTGGGGTGTTTAATCACATGGAGGGTGAGTATTCTCTAATAGAAAAGGCAAGTATGTTTGAATTCCATGGCTCATGCCCATCTGTCCATCTGTCCATCTGTCCATCCATTCATCTATCCATCCATCTCTCCATCCATCCATCCATCCATCCATCCATCCATCCATCCATCCATCCATCCATCCTACAAATGGGAATCTATCCTGTATCATGAGTACTTTAGACAGGGCCTCTAGTCTTAGAAGATCTTGAACTTCCTATGTAGCCATCAATGATCTTGATCTTTTGATCCTTCTGCCTCCACCTCTCCAGGGCTGCAATTGCAGGGATGGGCCACCATACCAGTTTGTGCACTACTGTGGATAAAACCCATGACTTTGTACATGCTAAGTAAGTACTCTACCAACTGAGCCACATTCAAAGCCCTGACATTTGGAATACATTTGTGAACAAAAGAGACAAAGGTCTCCAAGCTTCAGGGAACTGAAATCATGGGAGTTATGCACATGCAGCTGGGGAGATGAGAACATAATAAACTCAATAAATAAGAAAATGATATACTCGTGAGGCAATAGAAGGCTATTGACAAAACAGTAAAGACGAGTGAACAGAACTGAGGGAAGAAGGGTGTGGTTTGCAGCTAAAACAGAATGGTCAAGGGTGGCCTTCCTGGGAAGCGGACCCCCAATTTATACCTCTACATTCAGACTGCATTGCAGCAATAGAGGAAGCTGTCTGGAAATCTTGGAGATGGGTGTTGGAAACACCAAGTGCCAAGGCCCTGGGGTAGGAGTATTCCTAAACAGCAAGTGCCTGTTCAAGGTGTATCAGGAGGACATAGTAGCCAGAACGGTCACATGAACAGGTCTGAGCAATGAGGACAAACATGAGCAGTGCTGTGACGATGGCTTTTCTCTGATGGCCAAGTGTAATGTTACATACAGTCTTGAAATAACTGACTCTGTACCCAACCGGTTGTGGAAGGAGTTGACACCCCTCCCCAACATTCAGAACATGATCAATGAGCCATAGGCTGGGACCTCTTGAGCTGTTAGCCAGTAAGATCATTGGGAAAGGAGGGGATCAGAAAATAGTGAGAATTTTCACTGGCTAGCCAATTCCATTGACAAGGTGAGCTCCAGGCTCAGTGAGAGATCATGTCTCATAAAATAATGTGGAGGGCGATAGAGAGAAAAATCCATTTACCTCTGACCTCCATTTGTGCATTCATGGGCAAGTGCACCTGTGTACACATGTACATAAGTACACATATACCGCAGAGATGCTCTTGTTAAAGTGAGGCAAGAACCCTAGTCCTACTGAGCTAAAGATCTTCCTTATGTCCCACCCTGCAGCCCCAGGCTCCTTCTATGGAACTTTGGACATAAAACAGATCCAAGAAACAAGTTGAAAAATTTTGGTGAAAAGAAAAATTGCAAGTGCCTGAGTTTCAAGCTGTGTGGTTAGGTGGATTGGTGCTGATGAATATGTACATCCAGTGGTTTAATGCAGTTCTGGGTTTGGGTGTATGCTTTACCTGCTGGGAATATACCAGTCTGCTAATGTTTTATGCCTTGTGTGTTGTTTCTCATGACAGATTTGCTGAGTGGTATATGCTGAGGAAAGGGTCAACCTAGTATTTGTAGTAAATTAAAAATGCCTTGACTGTAAGAGAGAAAGAAACAGATAGCTCTCAGGGTAAATGTTTCTAAATTTTCTTGCAGCTCATAAAAATAACCTCCAAATGATATTATTTTATTGTCATTAGTCTCTATAATTTAATGAAGCGGCTTCTGGTTTACCAAGAAATTAAGGTAAATGCTTATGTTTAGAAGTTGGGGCACGAAAGAGGTTGAATTAGTATGTGCCAGGGGACAGCTGAGAGCCTATTTAATCCCTTGACTGACGCTGTATGGTTCAAGGACCGTTGTCCTTGTCTGACCTGTGGGAAATCAAGGTTCAGAGAAGTCAAGTGAAAAGCTCAAGACTACACAGCTCATGGGTGACAGGATTAGGAGGACTCTATCTCAGACCTCTGCCCATGGCTATGCATATTTCACTCCATGTTGATGCTAAGGGGAACGAGGTTCTCCGATTTCAGTAACAGTCATTGAATTGTGCTAAAAGAAACTCCCTTTATTGGTCCCTGAAGTATTGTTCTTGGTCGAGCTTCAGTTTTCTAATCTATATGACTAAGGCCAGTCTCCCATGGGCACTTCAAGACAAGCAAGCCAGGTACCAGGATGCCCCCACTGCAATGGTTAATCTCGGGTATCAACTTGACACAGCTGGTGAGAGGTTTGGAAGGAAGCTTTGGTAATGGAAGAGTTGCCTCCATCAGACTGGCCTGTGGACGGGTCTGTAGAGGCATATTTCTTGACTGCTAGTTGAGGTAGGAGGGTCCAGCCCACTGTGGGTGGTGTCCTCCCTAGGCAGGTAGGCCTGGGTTATGTAAGAAGGGTAGCTGAACATGAGGCTGGGAGAAAGCCAGCAGCATTCCCCTGTGGTCTCTGCTACGGTGCCTGACCTCGCTTCCATCGGCGATGGATTACAACCTGGGATTTATCATAGCAGCAGAGAGCCACCTAGGATACTCACTGTTCACACAGGGAGACTGAGGCTTGGAGAGAGAGAGAGTGGCCTGACTATGCTCACATAGAGTGTGGGAAGAAGTTGGGCTTCACTGTTCCCTTCTGCACCTTCTCCCCACGGAGAGAGTAAGAGCCACAAAGCCTGGGGCTCCCTCATTCTGCAGCTCGCTGTCCCCTCTTGAACAGAATTCATTTTGTTCTCCAACTGTATGTACCTGGCCCTTTCATCGCTGCGGCCTATTCATTTATTAGGCGGTCCATTTCCCTTCCCTTCATCATCTATTTGCTCTCGCTTTCCATTCTTTAAGAGGTGAAGGAAATGCAAATCAGCAAATGAATGTCATGCATAATACAGCCGCCCCACTACAAACAGCCTCTGAGAGCCGGCTCTGTTCTAGGACAAATTGGTCTACAAGGACCTGACACACCTCTTGCATCTCCTGTTATATTGATGAAACCTAGCCTGGAGACTAGGCTTTCTATGTAGATGGAGAGATTTGACTCCTCTGGCCTCCCCTTGTCCCTGGTGGCATTTACGTGTGTGCATGCACGCACAATAAATAATGTGTAATAATTTTTTTAAAAGAACAATGGAAAAGTCTGCTCGAGTTTGGTCACCAAAGTCAAGGTTAATACTCGGATGGAGGTCTTCAGTGTCCCCAGAGCCACTGGAGAGCATTCTGCCAAGCCCTGTGACTTTGCAGAAGCCCTTGCCGGGTTCAGACAGCACTGCTTGAAGCAGCCCCCTCATTCCAGGCCTCAGCTGTGGGGACTGCTTGACCTCATCTGCCCCTTCTTCGGCACTTCTGACTCAGCCTTCTAGCTGTAGTCTTATCGCTTACCTCCCCAGGCCTCGCCCAGCAGCTTTGATCTGTTATGCTCCTTCCTTCATCCATGAACTTGATCGTGGGCTGGGGTAGGCCTACATCTCTCTCCATTCTGACGGTCCTCTCACAGACTGGATTTTCAATGCTCTCTCAGCCATCGGATTTCCAGAGAGTTCTTTTTCTCCTCTTGTAACAGCTCTGATTTGTCTTTGTGGATGGATCCAGACATACCTAGATTCCTCAAGGTGAAATATGAGCATGCTTATTATGCTTAAGCATCTTTTATGCTTAGCCACAACAGAAATGACAATTGCCATTAACTAACTGCATTCCGACTAAGTGTCTTTGGCTAAACACCATCTCAGCACGTCCTTAACGCCCAGAGGAGACAGATAGGGCCATGTTGGAGCTGCAAAACCAAGTTTTAGAAAAAGTATACAACCTCCCAAGACCACACATCTCACAGGAGGGAGAGCTGGAGTTCATAGGCAGATGTGGGTGTTTTCAGACACCTATGCATCTGTGGTCCAACCTCTCAGCCACTAGGACAAGCCTGAGAACTGGAGTGATCAGGGGCATTGTTGACTGTGTTTCTAACCAAGTGTCAGTCATGAGAGATCACAAACACAAATGCATGTGCACACATGTCAACACACACAGCATATGTATCACATGTATTGTCTGCCCTTGTTTGCATTTACTGGAGTTTTCTGAACTAGACCTGAGTGGAAAGTGAAAAATCACCTCCAAGTCAACATTATTAATGCTGTGTGGAAGATCATCCATTTCTGAGCACTTAAGTTGATGGATTTTCTTGAGTCTCTTGCATATATGAATGTAGGTGGTTACAAAAGGCAGCAGAGGTCCTGGTCTGAGCAGGATTGGTATGGGTTGCAGATATGACAAGTTTGGATGGCCCAGTAAGGATGTGACTCAGGTTGGAAGAGCCTCTGGGATCTGATGACCATCTCACTCTGGACACTGATTTTCACGAGAAGAACGTGTTGAGCTGATTTTTCAGAAATACACGGACCATCTTGTTTCTTCTGAGCCCCTTGGCTTCTCCAACTGTACAGGTGGAAGGTAGCTGGTCTCCAAGGCGATGCTGAGACCGCTGACCTGGGGATAATTAGGTGAGGAAGCCCCTCCACCCCACCTGTGGTCTGTGCAATGACACCATCTGCTGGCTTCTGATATTATGTGGGTTCCCAGGATCTTATCCAGTGATTTTTTTTTTTCTCCTTTCCTTTAAACAGGCCATGGAAAGCAGCTGCAGATTTTTCTAATGCAAGTTTTCCAAAAATCATTTCCATCAAATTGTTAATGGTCCTATTAATAGGAGCTCCGGGGCCTGGAGGCCACGCCCATGGAGGCCACGCCCATGGAGGCCACGCCCATGGAGGCCACATCCACCAGCTGAGAGCCTCACAACTGCCAAAAAGACTCAGATGACCATTCCAGAAGTGGCTCTGGGTTGCCAGGGAGATCCGAGCAGGAATTTTAGGGTATCTGCCTAAAAAGGTCAGGTTGGGGGATATTGCTCTTCTGCTCTTCCATCCCTCCCACAACTGTCACCTCCCAAAATGCAATTCTCAAACATGACTGGACCAGACTAACTTCTCTCATTGATTGAATTCTTCCATGTATTTCCTCTATCTTCAGGCCAAACCTTCAAGTCCCTTACACTCCTCTAAGAGCTCTCTACTTCCCTTATCCCAAATCCTTGTACCCTCGAATGTCACGCAAGCTTTGTCGACCCAGGTGTCCTCTAACTTCCTGCTATTCCCTGTTCTTGCACACCAATTTCTTCTTTTCTAACTTCATGACTTTCAGCCTGTCATCAGGTCTTTGCTCCAGCGCCACCTCCTCCGGGAAGCTCCCATGATCATTCCCCACCCACCCCACTTCACAGGTGTGACAAATAACATTTGAGTTATCCTCAACTTCCAAGTTTTACAAGAATGCTCAACATGGAGTGATGCATCTCACCAGAACAATGAATGAAAAAGTGGCAGGGTCATTGGATCAGCCCTCACTCAGATAGTCTTAGACATGTGCCAGTGTGCACAGCACACAGCCAAAGGAAGCACAGCAGAACACTGGTGACTTGACCATGGGCATGGGAGGGGGGGTCCTACAGGTGATTCTTATGCCCTTCCCTTTGTTTATAGATTATCTACATTTTGCATAATAAACTGGATTACTTTAGTTAATAAGACATATAATTAATATTTGAAAAAGAAATGTTTGTGAGAAATATGGGGTGCATGGGTAAAGAAACCAGAAAGAAAGGGCTTTGTCAATATGCTGATGGAGGGATCTACAGCATTTCAGACTGATTCAAAATGCATAAACAGGGCTTGGTATAGTGAGGCACTCCTGGATTTCCAGCATTTGGAAGGCTGAGGCAGGAGGATTGCTGAGAGTTAGAAGTCAGCTTGTACTACAGAACAAGACCACATCTCAAAAAAAAAAAAAAAAGAATGCTCACATAGATATATGCATACACATCAGGAAGACTCTATAGTTATTTTCATACTGGGTTGGTGATATCAGTTGCCTTGAAGCACAGGAGGAGCTGGTGGTAATTCACTTGCTTTATTTTATATTTATATTATAAATCTTTATCCCATGAGTCTGAATCATTTGCTATCATTTTAAAGGTTTATTTGTGCGCGCGTGCATGTGTGTATGTGTGTGTGTGTGTGTGTGTGTGTGTGTCTGCATGCACACATGTGTGCATGGAAGTACAGTACCCACAGGGGCTAGACAAGGGCATCAAATTATCTGCAGTTCCTGTCTCAGTTATGAGCAACAGTGTGCGTGCTGAGAACAGAACTCAGGTTCTCTGCAAGCGCAGCAAGCTCTCTTAACTACTGAGCCATCCTCCAGCCCTATAATTAAAAACAAAACTATAGCACAGAAGATTTTAAATAGTCGGATCGACTATCCTATAATTAATAATTTAAGATTTCAAGTAAACCACAATGTTAACCCCAAATTTGATTTTCCGGCTGCTTTATTAGAATAATTGGTTAACACTTTTAATTTGGGAAGTTTTTTAAATATAGAGAAAAGCTACATGGATGCTGTGAAGAATGGCACAAAGAACACGGATACACTTTTCACTCACAGTTATCTCTTATTAGTATTCAGCTCCACCTGATTCTGCCCAGTGATATTTAATTCATACTAGGAAAAAGGTATTTTAGGTTTATGTATCACTGTTCATATCTCCACTGTTTTCAGTGACATTTAAAAAAGTATGCACATACTATTTTCTTTCTTTGTTTTAAAAATTATTTTTATTACAGTTATTTACTTATTCATGTGAGTGTGTGGGGTGCACGCTTGTGCCACGGAGTAGGAGTGGAGGCCAGAGGACAACATGGGGGAGTTGGTATTCTCTCCTTCTAATGTGTGGGTCCCCATGACTGAACTCAGTTCATTAGTCTTGACACTTCACCAGTGCATAGTTTTGTTTTTTGAGACAGGGTCTCATGTAGCCTAGGCTGGCCTCAAATTCACCGTGTAGCCATGGATGACTTCTTCCTTCTAAATTCTGGGATTACAGGTGTGTGCCATCTCACCCAACAAAAACACATTAATTCCTAAGCTCTAGGCATGCAGGTATACAAAAATGCCACATGGACAGGGCTATTCTTTGCAGCATTATCTGTAAAATAAAAACCTGAATATTCACAAAGCGTCTGGTCATGGGGATTGGTAAAATAAATGGCAGTAAATCCATAAAATGCCTGGTTATAGGGCAGTAAAGGATAAAGAGATGAATCTGTGTGAGGTGATATGAAAATATGTCTGAGGCACATTAAATAAAAATACAGAATAAAATGTGCAGAATATGAGCTGAGTGTGCAAAGGAAGACAGGTGTATGCTGGAGGGCTATGGGAACTGCAGATGCACTTCTAGCAAGAAGGTTGGGGTCTTTTCTTTCTATATACTTTTAACTGTACACATCTTTACACCATTCATGTTTAAGTATTCTGTCTTTACACTGCTCATGTTTAAGTATTATTTACATGATAATAAGACAATAAACTGATGTAAGAAAATAAAATGTACTGTAGAAGTTTGACATAGCTCCATGGTAGAGTGCCTGCCCAGCAAGTGTAGGGCCCTAAGTTCTAATCCTAGCACAGAAAAAGAAGAAAAAGAAAAGAAAAGAAAAAAATGTAAGAGGAAGGTGCATCCCCACAGCCTCAGCCCCAGCTCCAGCCCCTGAGCATCCTTTGTGGCTTTGGGACAAGAAAAGAATGGTGCCAGTCCTCAGGCTTTGCAGGTGGCATGGATGGCAGACTCCAGCTCCTCTCCCAGGCCTCTCCAGAGAAGCAGTTCTCCACACAGTGATTTGGATGCAGAGCTGGTGGACTTGGCCCAATCCAGCCGACAGGTGTGCTTCCTATGATCACATCACTGAGTGCTCTAGGAAAACCATGAAGAAATTTCACATGAAAAATTCATTCACAAGGCTCTGGATTCCAGGCGAAAAAAGAAATCCAGGTTTCTGGCTTATCGAGAGACATCTGGCAAAGTAGGGCTGCCTTTGTGAGCACCGTGGTGCTCAGTAGCCAGGTGGGTGATGCGTTCAGCAGGTGTGTACCCTGCGCAGGCTCAGCCACCTGCCTCTTGCAGTTGAGAACTTTGCAGCCCTCTGCTTGGATGTCATCTGAGTGCCACATGTGGAGGAGTTCGAGTTGAACACACCTCTCTCTTCATTCTCTCATTCCAGTAGTACTTCCCACAGGAGCCCATGCAGGCATACCCTAAGGACCTCGGCAACAATAGGATGAGGGCTGAAAACTCCGACTTTTAGTCTACAGATGAAAAGGTTGGAGCTCGCATAGGAGAGGTCACTTTACCATGATCACACAGCAAGTGCGTCTCAGGAGTAGGAGAAGAACCCAGAACACCAAACTCCTGCCCCAGTGTCATTTGCCACTCCAGGCTGTGTCCCATAGACTGGATGACAGGACAGCCATTACCTCCTGAGTGAGGCGGGCATAGTAGCACTTATAATTCAGAGGAAACAGAGACAGTACCAAGGCCACCCGCAACTCCCATGTCTCAGGATGCGTTAGAGGGCTAAGACTGGATGTATAGCTTTCAATAGTGGCTTTAGTCCTTATGGTTGAGTGTTTGTCTCTTTGTTTCTTTGCTTAAGTGGATACTATAACAACAGCATCTCCATCAGAGGATTGTTTTGAAGATCAAGTGAATTAATATGGGCAAAGTGCTTAATCTATGTCTGGCACTTACTACGTGTTCATTAAATGTAAGTGCCTGTGAGTCCACTTGGCAGGAGCTACGCTAAGTGTCTTGTACACTTTATCTCAGTCAATCCTCTCAGCCAGAATGCCTTAAGTACCTTCCTTTCACACAGCCAGAGCATCCATTCCCTTGGTAACTCTTCACAGAGGTACCTGGCGCTGTCCATGGTTCTGAGGACAGAGTATGAAATACACGAGGCAGGCACAGGCACCTTCTTAGGAATGTATCCTAATTGGGTGGAGAGTGGATAGTGAGGAGTGATGCTTGCTGGGTAGAAAACTAGCACAAAGTAGGCTGAGGACGAGCACTTTCCTGACAGGATGGTTTCAGAGGAAGTACAACCAGGCCAGAGATCTGCAGGGAGGGCAAGAGGGAGCTGGTAAGTGCAAACAAGGATTGCAGTCCTGGCAGAAGAAATGGGAAGCGTGGAGAGTCTGAAGTAGAAGCAAGAGGGTGATAGGCTGTTCTGTGTGTCTGCGGAAACAGACGGAGTGCTTTGTAGTTGGAGCTATGAGCAAGGGGGAAGGGCTTGTTCCAGGGTGAGGAGAAAGCCAAAGATCAACCATGCTATGCTTTCGGCTTGCTCAGAGATGTTCAGTAACTTTCCTGAGGTGGCTCAGCTGCTAAGTGGTAGAATCAGAGATTTGAACCCAAGATCATCTGGCTTCAAGAAATGCCCTGTTAACCAATAGCATGCAGTGGCTTGGACATGACTAACTAGTCTAAACAGTCTTGATCTAGCCAGCTGCCACTGCTCAAACTCTCTCCTTAGAAACTGGGCACACTGCTAAGGGCTGATGAAGCAGTGTGAGTGAGTGTGTGTGTGTGTGTGTGTGTGTGTGTGTGTGTGTGTGTGTGTATACAGGAAGTAGAGCATAATGGAAGGGTTCCTTTCTTTCCAGACACACTCATTTCCACCTTGGCAGGTTCAGTCATCTATTCTTGGTGATAGTGAGGAATTGGGGTTTATATGACAAATAGTATTTGTTCCAAACCTGTCACTTCTTGGGGGAACCTCAGAGATGACAGTTTTAAAACTGAAGCATTTAAAAATAAAAATTTCACACTTCTAGATGCTGCATCCTCTTTGGTGGTGATCTATGGGGCCTCTGTTGCTGGAGGCATTATCTTCTTAGGGATATATGGTGCTGTTACAATTCATGCCATCCATCTGCAAAACCAGGGTCATAAAACCCATAGTTTATAAAAGAATCCTGCAAACGTATGTATTATACATGTGTAGATATCATTGCCTGACATTTCATGGGCAGTAACCACTTGGTTCAGAAGTCTCAAGCCCAAAGTGGTTCCAACCACCCAATCCCCAGATGCAGAAATGGAAGGCAAGATGGGGTGCATATGTGGCAGCAGATTCCATGGCTGAGCAGGACATTAAGCAACCATCTCTGTCTTGTGGCCGAGGAGGACAAAGACACCAAACAGCATCATTTTAGTGGAAAGAAGAAAGAATGGCAGCCTGAAAACTTGGCTATCTCTCCTAGCCAGATGACCCTCCGGCACCTAGTAGATGTTGTGCACAGAGCTGAACTAGGCTCAATCCTCCTTTTAGGTCTGTTTCTTTTGATTTATGTGAAAATGAATCTCCTAGGAATCCACTGTCTTAGTCAGGGTTTTTATTGCTGTGAAAACACACCATGACCACGGTAACTCTTACGAAGAAAACATTTAATTGGGGTGGCTCGCTTACAGTTCAGAGGTTCAGTCCATTATCATCATGATGGGGAGCATGGTAGCATGCAGGCAGACATGGTGTTGGAGTAGCTGGAAGTCCTACATCTTGCAGGCAACAGGAAGTCAAACTGTCTGTCACACTGAGGGAAGCTGGAGCAAAAGAGACCTCAAAGCCTGCCCCCACAGTGACACACTTCCTCCAACAAGGCTGTACCCACTCCAACAATCTACACCTTCTAATAGTGCCACTCCCTATGAGGTTATAGGGGTCAATTACATTCAAACAACCATAGCCACTGGTATTGAGAGTGCACCCCAGAGTTTCTGATTTGAATTTCTAAAAAGCTTTAAACTGAGGCCAATACTATCACGTGGATCTTGCTTTGAGCCATTCATTTCCAGGTAACTTTGAGAGATCCCATGTAAAAGTTGCAGGGGAAAACTGATCTGCCACCGAACATAGAGACAATTGTACATCTCTATCCGCACAACCTGGTCTTCTGGATACCGGGCCTGGATGTCCCTCCATTGGGCTGTATTATCTGTCTCCTGGCTTTATCCCCAAGTATCTTCCAACTCTTGGAGAAGCTACAGTGAAGACAGGCTACAAGGATGATGCCTAGACACCATGGGCTGTGGTACATCAAGTCTGCAGAGCTGGTTGGAACACTTGGCAGAGGCTGCTCTGAGCATTCCACCCCCTGTGAAGGTCAGAAGGAATCATCTAGTGAGGGAAAATGATGTGAGCCCATCACTGCCAGCACCAATACAACAGGTGGTGACCACTATGAGACTGAAGAGTATGGGTCTGTGTTGCCTATTCTATTAGCCAGCTTAGATGACTTACAGAGCTAATGCCTGGGCCGAGACAGCAAACCAGGTTCCAGACATGCCGGCCTCTCTCCATCCCACTGCCGCCTCTGTGCCTGCTTCCTCTGGGACATCCCCAGTCCTTCCCCAGCAGGACTTCCTCAGCCCTACCTCTCTGAAGCAGGGCCTATGCTTCTTCTGCATGCAAATGAGCCTGGGTCTACTCAAGACTGGCCTCCTGCTGCCACCAACATGATTACAAAGAGGATTTCTTGCCACTAGATTGCTCTTCCATGGGAATTGCCTCTTCAGAACCCTTTTAATCCTCCCTGACAAACATTTTGATTTCACTCCTTACTTCTCTGTGCTGACTTCAGAACCTTGGTACTTGGTTTGACTGTAGTCTTAGACATAAATATGCCAATATGCCTACCCTAACCAAAGGACCATAACCAAAGGACCACTTACAAGGAGTAAAAAAAAAAAAAAAACCCACGTGTGATCCAAATAGAATCCTGTTCTCTATCACTAATTTCAGTGATATGGTCCCTGACATTACATTCTCTAAACTAACTCTTGGTGTACCTTTCACCAGAATGATGACTGAGATTACCACATGCCCTCTGGAGTAAGACGGAACCTTAAGAAAGAACTTGTCCTCTGTCTTCCCACATCTCCTAAGCCACAGCATCATTAATTCTAGCCCCCTTGTGGTTTACTAACAGTCCCCTAGTTGCTACTATGTGTTGGTGCTGGGTGCTTGATCCCCATCCTCAGGGAGCTTCCAGATTAATGGGGGGAAACCTTGAGGAAATGGGCAGCAAGCTTTTCCACAAACCTCTGGTGACCAGTAGAAAGTCAGTTAACTTGCTAAAAGCATCCTTGTGTCCTGCCAGAGAGTTCCCACATGAGTCAGGGTGACTCTTACATTCGGTTTACTACAATAATCCTACCAGCTACAGGGCAGGCAGCAGGACCATGTCCAACCACTTTACATATGGCAGCTCATATGGTAATCCAGTCCTAGGAGGTAAGTACAGCCATCCCTTCAGCATTCCCAGGGGACTGGTTGCAGAACACTCATGGACACAAACATTTGTGAGTTCTTAGGACCTTCATATAAAATGATGTAGTATTTGCCTGTAACCTCCACACATCCTCCTGCACACAGAATCATCACTCACAGTATATGTCACAGGGTAGATGCTGGAAACAGCTGTTAAAGTCTTTTGCTTAGGTAATAACAAAGGGAAGAAACACCTGCACATGCAATTTTTTCCAAATATTTTTGATTTCCCACTAGTTGAATTTGTAGATATGGACCTTACAATGGAGAAGTGCAACTGCACTAGATCATATAACCCACTAGCATTTGCATATGAGGAAACTGAGGCACAGATAAGTGACTTGCAAGGAGCAGATTCAGGGTTTGAATTGGGAAAGTATACCTCATTGTCTGTACTGTCCATACAGCTACTCAAGTCACCGTTGGAATGTAGGGGCTGGGGGATGCCACCATTCCAGACAGGCTCAGAGGAAGCCAGCTAGCCTGCTCAGACCCTCTGCTGAGTGCTGGTGGCCTCTCGTGGCCACTGGAGTGTGACTTTTGGGCTGGGAGATACATTTGCCAGGCTGGGGCCCTCTCTAGAGCTATGTCTGGAGACAAAGAGTAATGAAAGGGAGTTGATGCATGACGAGGTTGTCAGGCTGGGGACTGAAGATGATCCCTTAGAACAGTCAGTGCTGGTCATGGACACTGCGGATTCTGCTGAGCCACAGAAACCTCTGGAATCCTAGTGCCTGCTTTGCAAGACCTGACTTGGAGACACCTGCTGAGCCCTGGGCACTGCGAGAATAAAACCCACCTGTTCCAGAGTATCATGAGCTCTCTTACCCAGTCTCAGTCCTGGTGTCCTTCCTTCTCTTCTCTTTTTCTGCATAGGGGGAGAGGAAGAGGAGGAGGGAACGTGTGGGCGAGAGGGGAAAGGAGAGAAGTGGGGAGAAAGGGAGGCAGAGGAAAGGGAGGGGGAAAGAGAAGAAAAGATGGAAGAAAGGAGGAAAAGGGAAGGGGGAGAAGGAGGAAAAACAAAGGACAGGAAAGAATAAAGGATGGAGAAAAGTGAGGGAAGGAGGAGTAAAGAAAAGAGAGGAAGGAGAGAAGGGAGGGAGGGAGGGAGGGATAGTCCGGTTCCTCTAATGGCGATGGCAAAAACCTCTCAATCTGTGGTTCAAGGCTCCCGTAGCCTGAGCCTTAATCTGTTTCCAAGCTCACCTATGAAAATCTTCTAATGGGTTGGTTCTTCATGGAAAATACCTGTGTTTCCAGCATGAGACAGACCCTCCGCTGGACTCAGGTTTAACAGCACTGAGCACAGCCCATGGGACTGGCAGGCACTAAGCAAACAGAAGCCCAAATGACTTTCATTCCATCCATACTGTACAGAGTGCTGTGAGGGCCAGCAAGAATGTGGTTCTACAGGGGAACAAGGGTTCCCGTAGGGTGAGCATGCACATGCCAGGGTGGCGGAGGAAGCCTCCTGGGTGCAGAAGAGAAGGCCACCATGAGAGCTGTGGACCGGGAGGAAGGAGGGGGAGCCACACTGTGTCCGGGGCTGGCAGGTGATGGCCCAGGATGTGAGAAGATCACAGAGACATTTGCAGAGGCTGCTGCTATGTCAATGAGCCACTCTGAGGGATAGGGTGGAAGCAGTTTCTTCACTAGCTGGACTCTCTGCTCCCTGAGGGAAGGGTGGCTATTTGTTTGGTATTCACAGGGTGTTTCCAGGCTCAGGCTGAGGGCATGGTATTTATTTATTCATTCGTATTCTCACCCCTTGGCTATGCAGTACTACTACTCAGGTAACTCTACAGCAGCAGGTATGAATGGAGGTGTTTTCTCTTTTTGGTCTGCCACTGTCCCTCTGGTCCACACAGATAATGTGCTTCAGCGAGGAGCCTGGCTCTCGTGGTGGGCCAGGTCTCAGAGGTCCAGCTGCGACTGTAGACTTTTTAAATAGTAACGAGTAGACACTTTCCTCTCAAGACCGTCTTTGGTGTCAATCCACCAACCAAAGCAGAGTGGCCCTGCTGCAGCCGAGCAGATAGTAGGGGCCAGAGCCCTGTCCATACACAGGCTGGGACCCGGTGCTCCTCCCAGAAGCATGGTGGGGAACCTGCCCTGGACGTCCTGTGAGAGTGCAGAGTGGGGCCTTCCCTCTCTGGTCCACGCTCCCTGGCTACCGCTTGTTCTTGCTCTACCAAGGCTCTGGTCCAGTGAAGGACTACATCAGAGACAAGTCCTGTCTCAGTAACAGTAATGTGTTTAAAGAGCAAGCTGCCACATGTCTGTGATACAGCTCTGGGTTGTGAATGTGGGGCCTGCCCACTCTGGAGCCCTGGCCTTTCCTCTTCTGCTTCCAAAGGATTTGTAAAGCACCTTGAAGAATTCCTCTCCAGCTCGTCATCTTCATGAAACGGAGATCTTAGTGACCCCCTAAGAAAGGTGTCTGGGAAGGGTAGGCAGAGAAGGAGATGAAGGGTAAGAGTCATGCACTAGCATGCTGCTCTGCCTCCTGCCAGCTGTGCTGCCTTGAGGAAATGATTCAGTCACTCTGTGCCCAACTTTCTGCATCCATAAAGTCCACTCTGTAACGATACTGTGCCACTGGATAGGAATGGAATCAACCGACAGAAGCAGAATGGTGCCTGGCCCACAGAAGGTGCTTCTATGGCAGCCCTTGCTGATCCCTGGGGACAAATGCCAGGATACTATGAACTGAATTCACACTTGCTCTGTGCTGAGCACGGTAGCTTCACTGACTCCTCCCAGTGACTGTATGAAGCAAGTGTGGCTATGCACAGAGCAAGTGTGCATCCTATAGACAAGAAAACTCATGCCATGCAGACAGGTGACGTAAGTCTCCCAGCCAGTGAAAGATGGAGATGACATCACATGGAAGATGCTTCGCTCTGCTTCACTGTCACTATGACGAGGAGGAGGTGCCTTCCTTCTCTACACTTCTTGGCTCCCCTCTATGGTCCCTGAGGTCTCTTTCCTAGCACAGGGCCAGACCAGGAGTCAGGGGATGGGGCATTAGGCCCCAGTGTTTCAAACCTAAAAACTTTGTGGCTTGATGTTAACTCACGTGTCTTCTTGGGGGCCTGGGGCTCTTCCATGAGAACATTGCTAGCAGGGTGAAGCTGTCGCTAGCAGGCAATCTGGGCCAGCTTGGGCTAGAGGTTTGAATCTGCTGGGAAGGGCAACTGGTAGAAAAATCAAGAGCCAGTTTTGTAGGAAAAACACTCTTGGCCCAGGTGCCAGTGCCAAGCATCAGCCTAGCTAAGAATGGGGTAGCAGCCTGTCACGTAGGGTCTGGGCCCTGGATGCCGGTCAATTTTCCTATAGAGGATAGTGGGGTGAACGTGAGGAGCTGTCTGCTGAGTGGCCTGCCATGCATTTCTTGACTTCTCTGGATCACATGACTCCAGTCCTGCCAGACTCCCATGATTTCCAGGTGTGCTATTTCCTCTCAGAGCCCTTCTGCTCCGGCTGTGCACACTACCTGCCAATGCTTTTCCTGCCTTGCTTCAAGATCCAGCGTGTGGGCTGCCTCTTCTAGAAGCCTTCCTGGCTTTGTTACCGTCCGCACAGTCCCCAGTTTACCTCCACCCCTAGGTGTGTCTCGTGAGCTGGCCACTGTCTATGCTTTTGTCTCTTCTGTACAGCAGGAACTTCGGGAGGAAGTTGCCATCCACTGTGCCCAGCCAGGCATGGGTAGAGAAGGAAGTTGGGAGAAGGAAGGATAGGTCATTCCTTTACATATTCTATCTCTGTTTTCTGAGATAGAGTCTGACTATGTAGCCCAGGCTAGGTTAGAACTTACGATCTACCCCCTTGAGTACTGAGATTACAGGCACGTGTCACTGCTCCCGGCCACACATGAGAACTGTGTTCAGAGCCTATCGCCCCTCTGCTCAGCCACATATTGAACTTCCTGGCCCAGCTGCCTCTCCCTCACCTGGTCTGATGCCCCCTCCTCACGTCCTCTGCCATAGCCACCACAATCTTCTAACATATCCAGTTCCTCTCACCCAGAGTCCTTTGGAATGTTCTTCAAGGGAAGCTCCCGACCTTTCAGAACTTTACTCCAAAGCCAACAGGCCCTAAACATGTCACTCAGCCAGCCATGTTTATGCTCCACTCCATTTCAGGACAATATGTAGCACAAGTATGCGTGTGTGTGTGTGTGTGTGTGTGTGTGTGTGTGTGTGTGTGCGGATGGTGTGCGTGTGTGTGTGTGTGTATGTGTGTGTGTGTGTGTGTGTGTGTGTGTGTGTGCGCGCGCGTGCGCGCGCATGCGCGCGCGTGCGCATGGATGGTGTGCGTGTCTTCTTTTCTCTAGAACACAAGACCCCTAGCCCATCTTCTTTCCCACAGCCACAGGACAGGGAGGCCCAATTTAGAGCAGGCTCCAGTAAACATCAGCCTCAGTTTCCCTCCATAACATGTGTGTTGTGATGAGTAAGAAAAGCCAAACTCTCAAAAAAATATCAATTAAAGACAAAGTTGACCTCTGGATTGCATTCAAAAAGCAAAGGGGACTAGAGGATTTCTATTGTCTTCTTTTCCCTGGATGGGGCTTGGTGGGGTCAGGCACTGGCCCCCTGAAGCCCTGTGGTCTCAGTGGTGACCCAGGTTTGAATGCATCCTCCATCTGTACATCATGGCTTCCCCCTGAAAGCAGCTTCCCTGGCATCTGGAAGCAGATGCTAAGTGGATGAGTGCTACGATTAAACTGCCTTTTAATTATTCAATGTGATGTCAATGGCACGCACAGTTGTGACATTATAATGGACTCTGACTCCCTCGCAAATGTCGAGAAAGGCAGGGGCCCATTACCTTGTCAAAATGTTCGTTCCCTGTGACTTTATTGCCAGTACACCACCTGATTCTGCAAGCAGCCCTGAAGAGAGGAGTATGGTGGGAGGGCAACGGGATGGAGAGGAGCCAACTTGGAGTGATTTGGAGTGGCAAAGATTTGGGTGACTCTCCAAAGACTTTGCAAAGAGTCCACTCTGTAACAGTCACCAACTCTCGATGGAAACAACGTGTGAGGAAGGAATCAACCAACACTGCTGGCGACGGGGCTTCCGGTGGGCACACACTTGGGCACGGGTGCAGCAACAAGGTGGAGAACACAATGGTTCATTCCAGGACGGTTTTAGTTCATTAACTGGACAACCACTGACTGAGGGCTTAATTTGCCAACTACGGTAGTTGGCTAGAATCTGCTTAGTCAAGGAGAATACCCATCTACCACACAACATGCATCCTCATGTAAGCATGCACACACACTCACACACTCACATATTCACACACACGCACTCCAAGGCAAGAAGGAGAATTTGTTTGGTTGGAAATAGTCAGAGCTGGATTCTAGGATTAGAATTGCCTGTAACTAGCGATGCAGCTTTAAATAAGTCAGCTCTCTAGTCCCAGTTGACTCAACCCTCAAGAACATTAGGCCTGAATCATTTCTAACACGTGACGAGGCAGCTGGTGACACCGTGCCACACACGCACATGGAGCCTTCATCAGCATGCACGCAGTCGTCACTGACTGACTCAACAATGTGCGAGGACAGTGGGGAATAGAAGCCAAGCTGGGTGGGGCTACTGCTTTCGAGAACATAGGGCAGAGCCCAGCCCCTGAAAGAAAAGGTTCAGGACAACTTCCTCTGCAGCTGGGCTGATGACCAGGGCCACTGGAGTGTGGGGAAAGGCACAGTCAGTGTGGGTGGGTCTAGATGACTGCAAAGGCTCCTGGGAGAAGGTACAGAGTGACACACTTTGGGGAGCAGTACGAGCTCTGATTTGGAAGGAGAGGGAGAAAGATCTGGTGAGGAGAGTAGGAAGGATGAGCAGATTATGAGGGGTGTGACAAGGGACAAACTAAAGCAGAGTCACAAATGCCACCTCTGGGAACTAAGGATTCATCCATTCTCTCTGTAGGGGGCGGTGACCAGGATTGGAAGTCATTAGACAGTCTCTCCTGTTGCCCAGTACTTTAATTTCTTTTGAGGGAAATTGTCTGAGCTCACCATACCGCCAGAGGACTTATGAATCAGCAAACATGTGGCCCCACTCCCATTTGCTGCATTCTCTCTTCCAGGACTTTGATGCTTCATTACAGTTAGGCCTGGGTGTGAAAATGCCCGGTGTTCATTCATTCCATGGATTCGGCCCTGACCTGACAGAAAGGTAATTATTGTACTTTATTTCCCCATAGCTCATTGGTTCCTGCCTTTTTTCAGCCTGCTTTTCTAATTTTCCAACTGATTCTGTGAGCAAATTGATATTCTTCCAGTATATTCCTTTCCTTAGTTTATCAAGGATCAACTTCAAGTACTTACAAATAACAAACCCTAGTAGATATTCAATCACATAACTATCCATAATATACCTACCTAACCATCCATTCATCCATCCAGTAACTCATCTATTCACACATCCACCATCTACCAACTCACCCATTTAACTATCCTCATTCACTCATCCATTCATCTGTCTATGAAGTCATCCATCCAATCCATATGGTCATCCATTCATTCATCTATCTATCTATCCATGAACTTACTCATTCACTTATCTATCCAATCATCTGTTCATTATTTACTCATCATTCACCTACCCATCTATCTAACAACTCATTAATCCCTACTTCCATTAATCAACTCACTTGCTCATCTACCCATTCACCTGTTATCCATCCAACCAGTCACCCACCAACCCATCCATCCACCCACCACTCCAACAATTCATCCATCCATCCATCTATCCACAAACTCATCCATCTGTCCATAAACTAATGCATTCATCAACTCACTCATCCATTCATCTGCCCACCCATATCCATCTATTCATCCACCCACTCATCCACCCATCCTCCATCCATTATCCATCATCTACTTATCCATATCCTCATTCACTTATCCGTCACCCATTCCCCAGTTGATTGTTGTAAGCCTGATGGGAAACAGATGAGGATAAAGAGAAGAAAGTTAAAGGGGCTGCATAAGCCAGGAACTGGAATGAAAATATTACTTTTATAAAGGCAAGCAATTTAGTGCAAAACATCAGAATACAGGGAGTCCAGTGGTAGACAGATTTGTCACTAACCCAGGCAGAGCTCACTGAGAAGTTATTTTGGAGGGGATTTTTTAAAGAGAAAAGTTTAAAGGAAATGAAGGTATATGAAGCAGCTAGCACCACATCCAGGACTTTTACCAGCGTGACCCCCCTCATTTCCCCAATCAGCCTCCAAAGCAGCTGTCAACAACACTACATTTTTGGATAGGGAAACTGAGGCTCAGACAGTTTAAGCAGCTTGATCTTGTTCACATCTATTAAATGGCAGAACCTAGATTCAAATTCAGATCTACCACCTCTGAATCCCTGGCTCTTTCTTCTGTATAGCAATAGGGCACTCCCACACTGACACCCCTCCCTGGACCTTAGTTCCCGCTCTGCAGGGCTGAATGAGACAAGTGCATGAGCTAGTACTAGCTGTAGTGAGTATAGGTGTGACATTGTGCCTTTCTAAAAATTTCACTTACCACATACCCTGCCTTGTGTGCAGTGTCCTACAAGAGTGATCCTGGCTTCTTGCTTGTCGTGGGCCCCTCCCATGTCTACAGAGCAGTTTTTATGCTGTTGACAACTTGTGAGTTTTGTGTTATGTAAATAGTATAAATCCAGACCATACTGCCTACCTGGTGCGGACATGCAGACCCTAGTTCTTGTAGGAGATCTGTGGTCCCCACACACCAGGAGCCTGCAGCAGACTCTGGCCTCCTTGAGCTTCTAGATAAGAGTTTTCTAGTCTTCCTTTAGTAGGCAAGATGGCTCTAAATGTATCTTTTATATCAGGACCAATCTCAAGTCTCTGGTGTTATTCGCTCTCCCCTAGACCCGACATGGGTCAGTCCTTTTGCCCTGAACCTGTCTGACCTTGTTTTACAGACTCTCTGGAAGCAGCTGCATGATTGCCCCTGGTTTTAAGGTCCTTCATAGTTTCTGAGGTCTAAGGATTCCTCTCTCCTCCTTCCCTGATAATTTATAAACTTAAATGTATTGAGAATATAGGGGGAAATGGTTTGCATTTGGTCTGTCTCAATGTCCTCACTGTGCCAAGTTCAACCACTTGTTAAACCTCTGGAGAGAGGAGAGGGCAAGTCTCACATCTAAGCTCACATACTCCAGCCAGCTGCAGCATCCCAACAGACTCTGTGGTCCAGGCCAGAGGCCTTGTTCCCCACTCTCCATCTGTGGGGCTCAAAGCCTTCCCTGCAACCTAAAGAGGGAAGCCTCCTGGGCTCCTTTGCTCAGCCTTCACTCTAACCAGACATGACTCCAATTTACAGCTTTTATTGTCCACACTGAGTGATTTCTTAATCAATAACCTAATTTGTTATAAAAAATCAATTGGTTAAAAATTAATGCCTTATCTTTTAATGCAGCTGAACAACCCCAAAACCCAGGTTGGTAAGTTATTTCCATTAACAGGGGTGAAAAATCTTTAGCCATACAATCACCTTTACATTTTGAAATGATGAGTTTCCATACTGATTATAGAGCTAATTATGTTACAATGAGACCATTTCTTCATCTTGGTCCCCTCTCACCCGAGTGGGGTTTCCTGGCTTCTCTCTCTGCTGTGGATGAGATCCACGCTGCTCTTATCCTCTGTCTATAGTACACAGTGGACTTCCTGAAATGCAGATCTGACCTTGCCAATCTCCTTCACCCTATTTAAAATTCCTTTCTGGGTCTCCATCACCTAACAAGGATCTCAAACCCAGGTGAGCATCTTTGTGTCAGTGAATGGGTTTCATGTGGTCCATACAGGGGCTTTCAAGATTTTAACTGGGATGTTTCCAGGAAAGGCTGGGGCTGTGCTTCTGTTTGTCAAGGAGTCTTACTGTCCCCATCTACCTTTCCTTTATGTCAGCTATCACAGCCATCGTTTCCAACCTTGAGAGAAGGCTGGGTTGCCTCCCTGAAACCTGCAGTGTGTCTGAGGACCAGTCTAACCACTCAAGCCCTTTCAGGAAGAATTACAAATAGCTTCTGTTTATTAAGTCCCTGCTGTGTGCCAGGCTCAGTGCTAATCACATTCGCAGACATTATCTCATACAAATCGCCCAAGAATGCCAAGCAGAGGAGGAAGCTAAGAATCGGGATGCTAGGGCATGGCCACAGGCCAAAAGCTAAGCAACAGCAACATCAGGGCCTGGGTTCAGGCGCATCTGGTTGCACCACCTCAGCGGACAAGCTCTACACCGCAGAGCCGTCTGGTTCTGATGGGTGTGGTCTGCTTTTTGTTCAGTTCGCCACGCAGAGCTTGACCCACGCAGCATCCCTCTTCTCCTAAGAGCTTTCCCTTTCAGGGTCTTTGGGTCTCTCTCCCATCTCCCGAACTTCCCTTCTCACCTTCTGTTGCAGGCTCCTCTACCTCCTGTTCCGACTGCTGGTGAATCCAGGGCTGGGCACTCAGCCTGTTGCTCTCTGTGTGCACAGGCTTCCCTTCTATGATTCTGTTCAGTCCCTATCACTAAATCCTACCATTCCCACCCCCATGTCTTGTCCTGACCTCCCATGGAGCTCAAGGCCATATGTCCAAATACATCTAGGATGCTCAGTTGTTCTTTCAACCTCAATGTGCCCCAGATGGGAAGTTCCCTGTCTCTAGATCCCTCATCTTCTAGATCTATTCTCCTGCTTTCCACCTGGGTCATATTACCAGTATCAGCCCAGTGCCCGTGCCTGGGAGTTTTCTTTGATCCTCTTTTGCTCATATTCCATCCCCAGCCTGTGTTTGTGCTGCCACCCCCACCCCCACCCCCACCCCCACCCCCACCACCACCACCACCATCATCGCCATCATCGCCATCATCCCACCTCTATCCCATAAGCCTCACTGTATTCATCTCCCAAACTGGACCACACTCACCACCTCTGCTGTTAAACTGCCATTCAAGTCTGCTGACATCTCCCATCCTAATCACTGAGTCCATACCCTAACGTGTCTTCTTGCCTCCTCCATTCATACCCATTGTTACCCCGCCTCTGAAGCAATCATGAAGTATCACTCTGTGGTGTTCCTGCACCTAAGGCCCACCAGTGGCTCCACACTCCCTGAGAAGAACTTCCAAAGCCAGCCCAGATTACAAGGCTTGTGACAGTTCTTCCTATATTTACCTTTTCAGTGTCAGCTTATACTACTCTCCCCTTCCATTCTGCTCAAGGTACGTAATCCTTCCATCCATCTCTGAGATAAGACAAGTTCATTCCCAGCTTAGAGCCTTTGTGTGTGTCTTCCATCTGGGGCGCTGCTTCTGGGGCTTCTCCTGGTTGTATTCCACCATCCTTCAGGTCTTGCTCCGAAGTCAGTTACAGACCCTGACTACATATGACAAAACATCTTGCACATATTGCTCCCATTGCTCTCTACGCTATCATCCTATTTCATTGTCTTCACAGTCCCTACTGCCTTTTGACATTATACATCACCACCTGCCTTCACTGCCCCACTTAACTAAGCCTCTAGACCAGTGGTTCTCAATCTTCCTAAGGCTGCAACCTTTTAATACAGTCCCTCATGTTGTGATGACTCCTCCAGCCATAAAATTATTTTTATTGCTACTTCATAACTGTAATTTTATTACTGTTATGAGTCATAACGCAAGGATCTGTGATTTTTGATGGTCTTCAGCAACCCCTGTTGTGAAAGGGTCCTGACTCACAGGTTGAGAACCTCTGCTTTAGACGGTAAGTGCTATGAGGGCAAGCCTTTATCTGTGTTCATTCACTGTGGTCCGGGGTTCACAAGGTCTGGTATGCAGTCAGCACTTAACTAGTAATTATTGCCGAATGACTGAAACCTCTGAGGGGAAGACTTGGGATGAAGACCGATTTTAGACAATTCCTTACTGAGTGCATTTTTTTTTTTTTTTTTTTAGTACTGCAGATTAAACCCAAGGCCTTGAGCAGCCTAGATAAACACTCTGCCAAAGAGATATATTCCCAGCTCTGGGTATCTATTTATTTGTACATAGAGAAGCATAAAGTATGAGAAAATCCTTTTCTTAGCACACAAATCCATGGTCCCTACTAGAGCTACGCTGCCGTTGTCGTTACCATCACCCCCACCTCCAGGTTTATCACCGCCATCATCTTTACCATCCCTTTCCCCACGTTAATTACCAGCCCCACTCCAATCCTTCTCATTATCACCGTCATCCCTGTTACTCCCATCACTCTTCTCATGGGTGGTAACAACAATCTCCAACACGTTCACTGTGCTTTGTGCCCAACAGTACACTTTTCCTGCATCTATCTCTTTGGAGTTTAAGGACATCTCAGTGATGGAGGTTTGTCGATAATTTGTATCTACATTTTTACAAACCAGGGAACTAAGAATCAGTCCGGAAGTCATTTGTCGGAGATCACCCAGCTTCCAGTTGAAGAAAGACATTACCTTCAACCCCTGGGAGATTACAGCATTTTCTCTGCGGCTCCATCACTTCCCTCCATGCCAGACTCCTGTGCCAGCTAGTCAGGCGAGGCAAACAGAGCCCAGGACTCACTCCCGCTTTAACGCCCGGTTAAGAAATTGCCCTTGAGCCTGTGTTTCATGCTGGCAATGTTGAAGAGGCGCCAGCTTTAGCTTCATGACTGCTTCAGGTGAGTTTAAGAGAACTTTTTTGGTTGGTTAAGGAAAAAGAAATGACAAAATTAAAAGAGTAGAAAAAAATAAATTACCAGTGACTGTTTTTTTACTGCCTTTGCTTACAAGCTGGAGTGGAGAATTAAAAAGTTATATAGCTTGGGTTTCTGTCCATGACTTATCGCAGATGAAGCCTCCATATTTATAGCGTCTTCCTTTTCTGCCATCTCAAGACAATAAGCAACCCTCTGATATAGGTTGCTGCTCTCTGTCCTGGAGCCCCGCGGGCCCTGCGGACTCAGCAGAACTGTCATTGCAGAGAAGACCCGAGGACCCGGGAGACAAGGCTTGTTTACCACTCTTCTGCTTGGAGAACAAGTCCCTTATTCACTCAACCACCACCGCAAGGGTTGAGTGGCACTGCGAGGGTCACACTGGGGTCTAGTAGGGAGAACAGACACCCTGAAAAAAGCTGAACTACTGTCGCCAAGGCTCCATGCCAGAAGCTGTTCTCATTATGATCAGCATCCCCACTTCTCAGATGGGGAAAGGGAGGCACAGAGAGATGAGATGGCTTGCCCAAGGTCACTGACAGAGAATTGCTTTTCATGACTTCAGTCCTTGAAGAGTTTAAAGGCTAATGAAGGAGGAGTCGGGGAAGGGAGGAAGGTAGGATTGATGGAGTGAGGAGAAAAGACATAGCCATGCAGAACTGGGTCCCACAAAGGACTCTACCTGGTTCTTATTATCCTGAAGACTGCCCTGAAAATGGCCAACATTTCTGTCCCTTGCGCAGATAAAGAAACAGAGACACAGGAAGATGAATAAACTAGTGTAAGACAGTTTGGAAGGGGCATTGCTGGGATTTGAACTGACGTCTTTCTGGATCTCACTAACTGGGTAGCCGGTGACTTGATCATGCTGAACCTCTATCACCTCATGCATCCTGGAAGGATTAGCTCCATGGAAATGAGGATTCTCTCATTTATGAACATCAAAGAAAACTCTGCAGCCTGCCTACTTGGAATCAAGAGGGGACCAGAGAGAGGAGTTGAATTCCCTGAGCCTACGCACTGCCTGGGAGGTGCTCTGTGCCCTAAACCACAGTGTCGGCATGCTGGGTCCCACCTGCTTGCAAGCAGGCAGGCTGCGATGTTTTCCTTGATGTCCAAAGATGAAGACATGGGAGCCCAGGATCCCAAGGTGACTTTGCCAAGGCACAGAGGTAAAACTCAGAGTACAGGAAGCAAAGCCTCTGTTTTCTGTGTTGTAGTCCTCCAGTGCTCATGAAGAATAGATCTCAGGGGAAGGGGTGAGCCTCAGGCCGATACAAATTAGTTAAACAAAATTCTAAACCTGGAAACAATGGCTGGTGGATCCCAAGGTCACTGGCTCCTTGTTGTCCCCATGGCCCCTAGAAAGTCCACCCAAGGAAGGCTGCAGAAGTCAGTGGGGCCAGTGGATTCCAGCTACAACACAGATGTCTGGGTCCCAATCCAAGCCAATGTGATTATGATCTTTGGGGCTGAACTTGGGGCTTTGATTTTTTTTTAATTCCCCCCCATGTGATTCTAATATATAGTCAAACTAAGAAATGCTGGTGCACCGTCTCTGTTTTCCAGGTGGGCACCGGAGGCTCAGAGAGGGGCCACAAAGGGTGCACAGCAGTAGAATGCAACAGCTTGTCTTCTGGCCTCCATCTTGGGACTCCTCCGTCCTTTAGCCATGCAGTTATGGTCACAGAGACAGTGGTCCTGTTGCCTAAGAGATGAACACTCCCCTCATTTCTTATCATCAGTATCTCATAACCTGAGAGAGCCCCTAGGCACCTGGGAGGCCCAGGCTGAATCATGTCCTGCAAGACTGTCTAAGCTGGTTACATGCCTCAGAGTCAAGTGGAGAACTGAGGCAATTACCCAATGTGTTAGCAAACCTGTCCCTGAGGCACTCCTGTGAGCCAAAGTCATAAATATGAAATGGTAATTTCTCTCTGGAAGCCTGCCTCCTGCCTCCCATACCATCCCCTCCCACTCAGAAATCACCCACCACTGCCTGGTTGTCCTGTCCCGGCTGGGGCGGCAGTAACTCTGAGTTATTTAAACATCTCAGGCAAAACTTGTGTCTTGAGATCTGAATCATCATGCCTAACCTCAGCTTGCCTCTGCGGCCTACTGCCTGGTCAGAGCAGATTCTTCTAGCCTTCCGTAGATAGCAATAAAAATGCCCTGCAAGTATTAATTAATGGCTCCCAGTGGCTCCCATCTTTGTGCACATTGTAGACTTGCATCAGCTCCAGAGAGGGAGTGAGATGAGCAAAGCTGTCATAGAGATTTGACCTCCAACTGGCCTTGTGACCTTGAGTAAGTCATTGTCCTTGTCTGGACTTGTAACTCTCTTATTTCTCTTAGCTTCATGAAGGGCCACCCAACCATTTTCATGTACTTGGAATAAAATCTTTCATGGGGAAAGTCTAGAGTGGCGCCCATAGACCTTATTCTTCCCTGCTCCATGGAGAGTCTCACAGAGCAGCACAGGGAAGATGGGATTGTACGATTCCAGGTAGAAGGAATAGCATCTGTGAAGACTCACATGGTAGTCCATGCAGGTTCCAGGACCCAAAGCAGTCCCCTGTGAACAAAGGCATGATGAGTGGATGCCAGAGCCTGGAGATTTCCTGAGTGTTTGGCCTTATCTTGAAGGTGGTGGAAAACCACGTGATACCTTTAGACAAAATGGACTTTCAGACTAAAGATAAGAAAATGATTATCTGGGTCCCCTTTCCAGCACTGAATTGGAAAAGCGACTGAGGGGGACTTGTCTGTTGCTTGGCTACAGGATCCCACAGGGATGAAGAGATTGAATTGATGCCTTGGAGTGGATTCGCTTTGGTAATGCTTTAAAGCCCAGCACACTGCCTGGTCTATAGAATGCACTAGACAAATGTATGAATGAGTAAATGAATCTGTGAATAGTTGAAGAAACAAAAGAAAGAGCAAAAGAATAAGTGACCAAAACACCCAAGGAGGGTATGAATGAGTGAATGGGATGAATGAGTCCAAAGGCAGGGTTTGCAGGCTGCCTGTTAGCAACAGAGGCACAGGCTTCTGGCTGCCTTACCTTGGACCTGTC
Organism: Peromyscus eremicus; assembly: GCF_949786415.1. NCBI lineage: Eukaryota > Metazoa > Chordata > Mammalia > Rodentia > Cricetidae > Peromyscus > Peromyscus eremicus. The sequence goes on from NC_081423.1 coordinate 64,381,382, forward strand.
TGTCACAGCACTGTTCCCTGAGCACACACCGCTCAAAGACAACCACTGGTAACTGTGATCATGAAGGAGTTCCTCCTTCCATCCCCACCACCTGTCCACTGACATCCACACCATCAGAGAAGGAAGCAGAAGTACCTGGAGGCTCATCTTTGCAGGGGACTTGGATATGTGACTCTATCGCCATTTCTCCGTTCACATGGCCTCTGAAGAGCTAGTCACTTCATAACAGACAAAGACGAAGGAAGAGTTACTCTTCACAGAGACTTCACAGCTGCTGCAGGGTGTACATCTCTAAGCATCAGGAGCCCAGAGCTAGAGCTTCAGCCTGGTGAAGGAGCTGAGCTTCTTAGGGTGCCACTCAGCACAAGGGGGCTCTGCCTTGAATCCTGTCCAAAAGGAGTAATTCACCACGCGGCACAGCAGACAGTGGCAGGTTGAAATGCAGCCAGGGTTGTCCCAGTCAGAGGCCTTGCATTCCCTCTTAGTCTAAGCTGACTTTTTCCCTAGCCTTGGAGATCCTTGCTTTATAAAATGCAGTCCATGCACTAGGCTGGTGCCCAGTCGTACAGGCAGCGCTTGAGAGCTTGTTGGGTATGCAGGACAGGATGTCAGGCCCCACTTGCTGAGCCAGAGTCTGTATTTTTACAACATTCCTGGGTCATCCTCGGGGACATAGAAATTCCTGATGTTCAAGGAGCTCTGCTTGCCTAACCCAGGCACCTCAGTGGGACCTGTCAGCTAAGGATTCAAGAATTCAAACCCTGACTAGGTTTTTCTTGCCCTCTGCTGGGACAAGAGACAATATCTCCCTAAGAGGTGGCACAAACGTTGACACCTGCAGCAGGGTATACATTTAGACTCCTGACAGCAAATCGCTACCCACTATAGCCCAGCACTGTCCTGGCTCTGGCACTAGCTGGATAACCTTGGTCAAGTCAAGCCTTGATTTCCCCCGTCTGTGAAATGGGAATGCTACACTCTGCTTTTCTATATGGTGCAGTTATGAAAGTGAATGGAAGTGAAAGATTTGCATGCTCTCTGAGAAACATAAAGCCTGGGAAAGAGGGCTGGGGCAGCTTGCCATCCAGACCTAACTTTTACAGGAGCTGAATGAGAAAACACACCTACATGTCAAAGACCTTTGGCCTCAGGAAGACTAGCCAACTGAGGAGGAGGAGCTCACTGGCTAGGCTTCCATGTTCCCAAGAAAGCACCTGACTAAGTCAGCCCTGCCCACTGAGCTACCCCTAGACGGAAACTGGTGATTGAATTCTTAGGGCTGCATTTTTCCCATTTGAAAGGAGAGCTGCCTGAAGACTTAAGGCTCGCCCCATTAGCATTCTAGGGGGTCAGTGTTTCCAGACTGCTGGAGTCATGTTGTTCCCACACAGTGTGTGGGTGAGGGAGGCAGCTATACTTCGGAGGAGCCAGATGTACCCACAGCACAAAGGAGAAGGGATGGAGCTGGGGTAGCTGAATTTCCTAGTGGTGGAGGAAGGGGGCAGATGCTTCTCCAATGCTGGCTTTGGTTTGCCAGCTCCATGCAGAATGGAATTCTCTCCCCCCCCCCAATCCCTGTATGGCTCCCCTTCTCACCTTCCAGGTCTCAGCATAGAGGTCCCTTCCCCAGATACCAATCCTATCCTTCTCTTTGTCACCAAGAACCCCCTCCCTACCCCACTGATAATATCCCTGGCCCCAAAACTTTTCACAGCATTTAGGATTTTTTGTTTGCTTGTGATGTTAATGGCCCCACTCACCCCTCAACCTATGTTTCTTTAAAATCTTCCATCCTACACATGTTAAAAATACAGCACTGGGCCTGAGCCGGGTGGCATAGATCAGTAGTCCCAGCTGCTCTGGAGGCTGAGACAGGAGAATTACAAGGTCCTGGTCTGCCTGGGCTACAAAGTAAGTTCAAGACACCCTGGTTAACTTAGTGAGACTCCTGTATCAGAGTGAAATATTTGAAAACAAGTCTGGGGATATAGCTCAGTGGTAGAGCATTTGCTCAGCATGTATAAGGCCCTGGGTTCGATTACCAGCACAATAAATAAGTACATAAATAAATGTTAGGTCCTTCCTCTATAAATTCTGATTCAGTAGCTGTGATCTGGGGCCTGGGCTTTTGTTTTCTTTCTGTCTGTTTGATTGATTGATTGATTGTTTTGGAGACAAGGTATCACTCTGTAGATCAGGCTGGTCTTGAACTTGAGAAGGTCCTCCTGCCTCAGCCTCCAAAGCAATGGGATTATAGGTGTGAGCCAGGGATTTTTAACTAAAACTTTGGTTTTTAACTAAACTCTCTGTTCTTCGGGGAGACTGGGGAAGCCTGGCTCCAGAAGCAGCACTCTGTGAGGGATGGCTGGACTCATGCCCTTGAGCTACCAAGCCATGCCAGGCCTACATGGACTCCCAGTAACTCTGTGTAGAATGAACAAATGAAAGACTAAGTCCACATGTGTTGTGGTGCACTGACTCTCCTGTTTCAACACAGTGAGCAGACAGGGATTTGCCTATACCACATAGCACCAAGTACCAGGCAGCTGTGGCCCTCTTTCCTAGAAAGAGGAGAGTTGATGGGGGCTGGGGAATATTGACTGCAACCAGGACCATGAAAGGAAAGGATCCCATGATGTGCCTAGACCTCTTTGCTTTTTAGCTGCTTTTTGGAGAGGCCTGGCCTGATATAACCACAGAGAAGAGGCAGTATTTTAAAAATAGTATTTTTGTTTTGTTTCATGTGTGGATGTGTTGTTAAGTTATACAGTGGAGGTTAAAAAGTTTCAAGAATAGATAAGAATGCAGGTAGAGAAGCAAGCCCTCCCCCAAAGAACAAACCCTGACTCCAGGCATATGTGAGCACATCTCCAAGCTCTGCACTAAGAACAGACACGTGGGAGAGGTAGGGCACCCAGGGAAGGCAGCAGCTTGAGCAGGGGCCTGGATGTTGAAAAATTCCTTGGTAACAGCAAGTGGATCACAAGTGACTTGGCATGGACTCTTGACTATACAGGAGTAGAAGGAGGGATGGCAGCCAAGGTCACAGGGTCCATGGGGATGGTTCTAAGAGCCTTGAAATGTGATAGAGGGCCAGGAAGGAAGTAGCTAGGAGTTGATCCAAATTCACCATTCAAATTGGTGTCTAGCGGCTGAATATGGTAGTGTGTGCCTGTAACCCCATCACCCAACCAGTAGAAAGGCAGGAGAATCAGTTTAAGACCAGCTTGAACTACATGAAGACTCTCTCTTTAAAAAGCAAAAAACAAAACCAGACCCACAAAGCAAAACAAAATAAATAACTCTGTCTATTAAATCCTCAGTATCATGTAACTCATTAGCCTGAGCCTTGGTTTCCTCCCCTGTAAAATGGGTGCAGCGAAATTTAATTCTCAAAATGTTGTTCTGAGGGGTAAAGAGTGTTGCTGCCTGAGGCCAACGCATCTCCTGCAGGCTAATGCTTTGAACATTCCTCCGCTGCTGCTGCTGCTGCTGCTGCTGTTTTGGGGAGGCTATGGCATCTGTGGCTTAGCTGGGGGAAGTAGGTCACTAGGGGTGGGTCTTCGTAGAAGGATGAATCTAGACCCTGTTACCTACAGCCTTTTCTGCTTCCTATTTTGCTACAATGCGAACAGCCTCGGCCCCCTGCTTTGGCTGCCATCAAGTCAGCCATGCCTTCTCCACAATGTTGGATAGCAACTCTCTGAAACCATGAACCAACCTAAGTCTTTCCTTTCTGAATTTGTTTCTCTCAAGAACTGCAGTGACGGTGATACAAGGCAGACAGGAAGCCTGGGGCACTCAGCCTGGTGCATAGTAGGTCTTTCTCGATCTTGCTTTCTCTCACCGTCCCACCTCCTAACATCAAATCACTTCGCCTCAGTTGACTTTGCAGAGCCCTTCAACAGTATCTTACCAATGTCACTTTTGCCAAGTCGACCCCCGACCCCCTCCTTCTTGGCACATAGGGACGCCTGATCATTTCCACCCACTTCCTGCTTTCCTGGGCACCACAGCTCTCCTGACTGAGTGAATTCTTTGGCTGTGGTAGGCAACAGGACATAGCTCTTGCCATTCTAAAGTCATGGTAAAGATTAAAGGCTGGGATGCTGTCCTCGGCCGGATCTTTAAAATGAAACTCTTTGGATGTGAAAAATGTAGTTTGGTTTCCACGCCTGGCTTAGATATTGGATGCTCATAGAATATGCAGCAACAACAACCCAAAAAAAGGCTCTCGCTCCATGTACCGTCAAAAATGTAATGTAATTATTGCGATGCTAAATATCCCCAGCTGTTCTGAGATATTTGAATCTTAAATCAAGCCTGCCTGCCTGCATCCTGCGCTTGCAGCTGGGTGTGTACCACACAAGCACAGAGCTGGGAAACTTCAGGCAGAAACTTCGGGCTCACATCTCCATCTTGGTAGGCCAGGCTTTGCCCCAGCACTTTAACGAGGGTCCCCCAAGTCTGAGCTATTGGCAGTCTCACCAAAGAGAACCATGTGCCTTGACAGGGCCATGCAATCTGGCAGGCCATAAGCATCTATCCAAATAGTCTTTCAAATCCATGTGCAGGGAGCATAAAGAGATAGTGTAAAATAAATGGCAATAAAGTGAATAAACACGCGTCTCACTCCAGAGCCTTTGAGGTGCTTCTATAAATCAAATTCTTTCCATAATTTGCTCTGTGAGACTGTGCTGAGAAGCAGAATCAAACCTCATCTACTTTCCTGGGCAGTCGGCTCAGATTTATGGATGTGAGTTCACAGTGGATGCCCGTACCATTTCAAAGTGGGAAAATAATTTTTGTTGGGAGGGGTTCCAAGAGAAGATTAAACCCTTCACTCTCAGAGATCAGAGTATCAACAACTTTCAGATCAGATATGCCATCAGAATCAGAAGGGGGTGGCCAGAATACAGATGTGGGAAGGAGAGAGTTCGCACAGGGAGAATCTGACGCTTTAGGGGGAGAAAGCATGCTTGGCAGGCTGAAGCAGGCACAGGCTGAGAGTGCATCTCCAGTGCCTCTGGGACGGCTTGGTGTCCCTCTCGGATTCCCGTTTGTATTTTTAGATTTACTTTATTTTTAATCATGAGTGTGTGTGTGTGTGTGTGTATGTGTGTGTGTGTGTGTGCACATGAGAGCAAGTACTCACACAGGCCTCAAGAAGGTGTTGGGTCCTCTGGAGCTGGAGTTACAAGAGGTCATTAGCTAATAGATGTAGGTGTTGGGAACCAGACCAAACGTGGGTCTTCTACAAGAGCTGTATGAACATTCCAGCCTTTCCCCTCTAACCAACCACCTCTCCCTCTCCCTCTCCCTCTCCCTCTCCCTCTCCCTCTCCCTCTCCCTCTCCCTCTCCCTCTCCCTCTCCCTCTCCCTCTCCCTCTCCCTCTCCCTCTCCCTCTCCCTCTCCCTCTCCCTCTCCCTCTCCCTCTCCCTCTCCCTCTCCCTCTCCCTCTCCCTCTCTCTCTCTCTCTCTCTCTCTCTCTCTCTCTCTCTCTCGTGTGTGTGTGTGTGTGTGTGTGTGTGTGTGTGTATGTGTGTAGGCACACATGGAAACTTGAGGTCCCATCAGGTGTCTTTCTTAATTATTTCTCCACTGTATTTTTTTTTTTTTTTGAGACAGTCTCTCACTGAGCCCATAGCTCACTGATTGCCTAGACTGGATGACCAGCGAGCTCCAGGGATCTTCCCCAGCTAGTATTTCAGTCACTCTTCCCACATGGGGTTTTCTGTGAGTGTTGGGAATGCAAACTCAGTTCCTCGTGCTTTCTCGATAAGCACATTACCAACTGAGTCATCCCCTCAACCTCCCCCCCTCCCCGGGAATTTTAATTTTGAACATGATACTAAAGGCACCAGCTTGCCCAGAGAAATGGGATGTAAAAATTGCACAATGATTCCTAGACTTGTGACACAGTAGGAGGGAAGCTTTTCCTTTGGAGCCTTGGAGGACCTCCTTGGAAGAAGTGAGATTATCAGCTATTGAGGAGGGCATTAGTGCCTACACATCTCTGTGATGCATTTAGAGACCCAAGCAGGCACACTTTTCATATTAACGCTCAACTTTTATGGCTAGTTCATGATTGACTCTCGATAAACAAATTGTAACAGATCAGGATACTATATTTAAATTACACAACCACCATGAATGTGGGGTGGGGGGATGATCTGGGTTTTGCAAATGAGATAAGCAGCTCCCACCAGCTACCCACTTAACACCTGGTGGAGCTGGAATTTGAACTTGAGTCTGTCTGATTCTTTCCTCCTAATCTACTTGGCCCCAATGCCTTTTCCCCAGTTTCTGGAGCATAATTTCCCAAACTTCCATGGATATAAGTGTGATTGAATTATTCCCATGCTGCTCTGGAAAACAGGTGTGTGTTTGTTATAAATTCTTTTGTTTTATTTTGTTTTTAAGGAAGATCCTGCTTGGGGACTGGAGAGATGGCTCAGAGGTAAAGAGCACTAGTTGCTCTTCCAGAGGTCCTGAGTTCAATTCCCAGCAGCTACATGGTGGCTCACAACCATCTATAATGAGATCTGGTGCCATCTTCTGACATACACACAGGCAGAACACTGTATATATAATAAATAAATAAATCTTAAAAGGTGGTGGTGGGGGGAGACCCTGTTCCTTAATTACCCAGCCTGGCTCAATACTTTGGAGATGACCTGTGGTAGAACACATTTTATACACCTGAAGCCAGTGTGGCTGATACAAGTTTGTTTCTCTGTAACAAATTACCACAAATTGTAATCACTTCAAACACCACACGCTTATTAGCTTTTAGCATGAAGGCTGAAAGCCTGCCTTGAGTCTTACTGGCTCCCATCAAGGTGTCCACAAGGCTGTGCTTCACCTTGAGGTCTCAGAGCGAATCTTTTTCTTTCCTGCCTTTTCCAGCTTTTAGGGGCTGCTGTCATGGCCACATCCTGTGTCTCCAAAACCATTGCTTCAGATCTCTCTCTCTGACTCTCTAGCTCTGCTTCAAGGGTTAAATCTCACATGTTGACTATCCAATCTTTTTTTTTCCTTCCTCCCCTCCCTTCTCTCCCTCCCAATTCCTTTCCCTCCTCAGTACCGAAGCTCATAGCCAGAGTCTCGAACATGCCAGGCAAGCACTCTCTCAACAAGCTCTCAAAAATCTCTAGCCATCTTTTTCCCCCATTTTATTTAGAGACACACTTTCATTTAAGTTACCCGAGCTAGCCTTTAACTTATTCTGTAGCCCAGGTAGTCCTCAAATTTAAGATCCTTCTGCCTCTGCCTCCCAAATATCTGGGATTACGTGCTTACACCAAGACTGCCTTCTTTTCCTCACTTACAAGGACCTATGATCACAATGGGCTCACCCAGATAATCCAGCATCATCTCATGTCGAATTCTTATTCCATCCAGTCTCTATTGGTAACAGTCACAGACTCAGGAGGACAGAGGGAGGAGGAGACCACAGGCAACTTCATGGGGCGGTTGCTCAGGGTATTTGGGGCTTGGATTTTATGGGGCCTGCATCCTGCAGTGGAGGGAAGATGGGAGTCTAGGGAGAAGTGTCTGTCAAGCTCCCCAGGGAACTCAGGGGCAGGTACAGCCGTGGAAGCAGCGTTGCTTGGGGCAACCTCTTCTACACCAATGCTAGTACCTTGGCACCTCAGTTTGGTGGATGCTCTGGCTGGGCCCACAGCCCTCTATGGACCCAGGTTTGCTACAGCAGAGGCTGCAGCTGAGTTTCCTGGTGAGCCCAGCATTCCTCCCTAGACCTTCCACCTCTTCTTCAGAATCAAATGCTGGTCCCCGATAGACTTTCATAGAGCCAGGGACTTGGCATGATTAAAGCTGCACTGGTGGCTTCCCCTTGACTTTCTGGGGCTCCAAGAAGTTTACAACCTTGCATCTCAAGGAGTAGATCATGAACTAGTACCGTCGGCATCATGAGGAGCTTGTGAGAAATACTTGCCAGGCCCTGTCCCTACCTATCGAATCAACATGTCTATATGGAGGCCCTGGGAATCTGGCCGTGTAATAGTTAGCTCAACCTATAATGTTCCTTAGGGAAACTGACTTCAAATTTTACCTATTCTTCTATTCCCTGTGTATGATGCTGGGCAAGACATTTCCTTCTTTGGTGTCCATAAGAGAGCAATAGGTATTCTCCATCGCTAAAGGAGCAAGCTGAGATGGGATGTGTGTTAGAGTCCCTCTGTAGACTGGGAAGATAAGAGATGCAGGCGTGTTTGGTCAAAAGGAAATGGCTATGATGTAGTGCAAAGAATGCTGACTTTGGGACTCTGAGATTAGCACTTCTTCTCTATGATCTTGGGCAAGGTACTGACCTAGCTGTACTTCAGTTTCCTTGTCTGTAATGGGGAGCAAGGGACACATCCTTGTCTGGTCCATTGTCAGACTGAAATAAAACAATGAATGTAAAAGTGCCAGGTAGAGAGTAGGAACTCAATAAATGTGTGTGAGAATCTGAGGAAACAATTTAATAAGCAAATTAACAGTGTAAACAATGGTGTCGGGGGAGACTTTTGACATGCTCAGGGGAGCTAAGTGTCCCAGCCCATCCTCTGTTTGTTTTTTACCAACAATTCATGTTCTAATTATGAGTGAGTCATCTATTTGTTAGAACCAGCCTGAGTAGAATCTCACTTCAGCAACATGTAGGTTTTCAAGCGATCAGTGTCCTTGAAAGAGCGAAAAGGGCCATTCAGAGCAGACAGGGACACCATGAAAACTTCCTACTCCTGAGCACAGCCACTGCTGTGTGTGTGGCTGCTGGAGGAGAATGGCAAGTTCATGCTGCACCCTCATTCATTAGAGCCAACTCTCCCTCTAGGGATGCAGGTCATCGAATCTGGCCCAACTCCTATGGTCCACACCAACCAGCGGTAGATGCTTCCAATGAAGACTCTGGGAACTGAGCCATCCCCTTCTAGGAAGGTTTATCCTCATCAACACCTAAGAGCTGACAGCTTTAGAACTGGGTCAATCACTAGTTAAAATCTGACTGGGCTGCATCCCAGCTGTATGACCTGAGTCCCCTGAGTCTAGATTTACCAATCTGAGAAATGGGTTCCACAGTGCTCATTATATTCTGATAAGGGTGAATGTGGTTCGTGGAACAGGTGCCTGACACAGATCCCAGTCCCGCCCTTGGTATGGCAGAGACTTCTTTTCACAGCCAACAATGTGGATAAAGCACCTTGACTTTTGTGAATCGCTTTGGCAGAAACAGATTAGATTTATGGTCATCTTGGTAGGTCAGTGACTAGCACACAGTAAGGATTTATTGAGCCCTGGTTGATGGGATCTGAGTATCTACCCAAGCAAATCAGCAGGGTCAAAGCTAGGCACGTACAGAGCAAATGGCCTGGTTATTGCTCCAGCCCTTTTCAACTGGGAAGACATCTGATTGATGCCTTCATGACCAGCCACAATGGCCCCCAAGTAGCCACTATTGGAATTAGCCTGATGTGGGTCAATTTGGATATCTGCAGACCTGGGTAGAGTTTATGTTTGATTCCCTAAACTAATTTCCCCGAAGTCAAATTACTGGTGGAGGTCTTTTCATGTTCCTTGTATAAATGTCTATTTAATGGCCGTCCTGTCTCCAGCTCTTCAATAATGTCTCTGTTTCCCCCATAATCACTGCTTCAGCTCTGCAAAGGAAAGAAATGGATGGCTGAGATGCTCCAGCCATCTGCAGCATTTGAGCCCTCTTTCCCTCCGACTGCCCACTTGAATGGAGAACTCTGCTGCTCAGTCCCACTGGCCATTTGGCTTGTATCCTATTATTGCAGAAGAGAGACCTGAGGCCAAAGGCACACAGCTGGCCAGAGCCAAGTTGAGGCTGGACTGGTCATCCTACAGGATGACCCCTGTCCCCTCCCCAACGCTGCTCCCTTCCCTTCCTGCTGCAGAAAGAGCAGGGGCTCCTGCAGTCATGGCAACTTGGGTTTGACGTCGCTGGCTCTTGACTTCAAACACATTGTGCACCCTCTCAGCGTGACATTTCCTCCATTTACAAAACATGGATTATCACAAACTTTCCAGGGTTACTCTGAAGACAGCATGAGACAAGCCAGCCAGGGTCTGGCCTGTCACAGATGCCCGATGCTATCTGCCTTTGCCCTTCACTGTAAATGCTCATGCAAGTAATAAAAATGGAAACAGCTCCCACTTATTGAATGCTTGCTTGATGCCAGAAACTGGTCTAAGCACTTTACATGCAGTAGCTCATTTATTCCTCTTTCTATAAAGACAGAAGGATTTTTTTTTTCTTGACTCCCTAAAGCTATCTATCCTCACAGCCACTAGACTGCCTGGCCTAGCATCATTTCAACAGAATTTGCTGATTTCAAACAATATGTTACTGAAATCACTTCTTGTTTTCCATTGCTGGCTCATAGCAGACCGTTGGCTTGATGTGGCAAAATGTGCTAAAAAACTAAATGTTGCTTCCTTGGCTTTTAGTATGTATGAATGGTCCAAAACTGAACTAAAGGTTAACTCCTACAGAAGAGGGGATAAGATAAAATGGGAGTAGCCCCAGTGGGCTTAGAAATGAGGGTGGAAGCTAGGTATTGGGACACACGTACAACACCATAGCAACCAGAAATGAAACCCACCAGAATTTTGCTGCAAATTTCAAAATGTTTAGTTGGGCCTCCAGGTACCGATCACACCATTGCCTTGGGACCTTTCAGCACCACCTCAGCCTCAGCTACTTTGAACTTGTCCCAGGGCCCAAAAGGCACCTGTCCAATCTCCCCCTTTCCTGCTCCCCCCTGCATGCTCTTGTGTGCGCGTGCATTTCCTTTGTCTCTTGCTCTCCCTTGGAGTGACTACTTCATCTCCAAGATTCATCTCAAACATCACCTCCTCCAGGAAACCCTGGAGGTCACTAATCTGGTCTGGATACTTCAGAGCCTACACTGTATGTTCCTGGCTCTAGTTCACACATCTCTGCAAGTCCCTGAAGGGCATTCACCAAGCCTTATTTAATTTGATACTGTCTAGTAAATGTCTAGTAAAGACCTTGGTACAGAGTTGGCGTGTAATAAGTACTGGTTGATTCAATGACTAAGCTAAGAATGGGCATGCCCACCTCCCTCAGGTAAGTAGCCATGGTAAGATATGATGATTATGGTGATAATATTCGGTACCTCTTACCACCAGGTACCAGTACATGGTGCCTAGCTCTTTCTCTATATTGTAACAATGTCTCCTGAATATTAAGCATCCACTGTCGCCCAGGAATACTTCAGTCACTGCCCCTACATATCTCTCTCCTAGCTCTCAGAAGAAGAACTTATTACTGGAAGCTCAAAAGCAAAGTGTCTGTCCAGGGAACACTGCTAGGAAGGGACAGACCTAACATCTAAGGCCAGGTCTGCCTGATACTCCACCCCCCCCACCCACCCCCACAAGCATGCTGTTTCCCAGAGAGGGCAATGGCCCCTTGTTCTTGAAGTAGAGCCTACCCTGCATTGGCCTGTCTGTTCCTCTTTTAAGCCCCCTGGGACTCTCAGAGCTCTGCCTTGCAGCTCTGCTTCCTGCCCAGACTTCTCTCTCTACTGCCAGGAGCTACAGTGGAGCCAGAGTGTGCAGAGCTGAGGCTCAGGGCTGATGCCAGGGAAACAACACAGGCTTTCAGAATCAGGCACTGCTCTGTCTGACTGCTGAGTGACGAAACCTTGCCCAGCTTTAACAAATCCAGAGCCACCAGTGAACATGCCCAGAATGGGCCTTGAGAATGAACCCACCGGACTGCCCTGGACAATAAATTTCTCTCCCCCTCGGTGTTTGCTTTCAGACCACGGGGCTAACTAGAGACAGCGGGCACATGCCCTGAATGGCCCCTGTGAAAGTTCCACCCTTCACTTGTTGCTCTGTCGTCTGACCACCTGGGAATCCTGGGTGCCTAGTAAGTGCTTAACAGCCTGCTCCTCACACCACAGGCTGCCAGCTCCCCACTGGCAATGCTAGAGGAAGTCAACCAAGACCCCAGAAGACAGATGATCCTGCAGCTACCTCGTGAAGGTAGTCATTTCCCAAGCCTCTCCTGGGCATCTACTACATGTCAGGTTCTGTGCTGGGAGCCGGAGATAGCAGTAAAACTAGACAAGTCCTTCCCTTGTCTGAAGGAGGAGGCAAGCACAGACTTAGCAGGTATGGGGACATGCACTGGGGAGTAGAGATAAATGGGTAAACCTGGTTGCTATTGTTGTTATTATTATTATTATTATTATTATTATTATTATTATTATTTTAGTGATGCTGGGTGGGGTAGTCAGGAAAGGCTCCAAGCCAAAGGCAAAAAAATCCCCCCCCCCCTCACACACACCCACGCACACGCACGCATGCACGTACACACACATTGATAGGCTTGGGATCTGAGCAGTCATGTGACCCAAGAATTCCTGCCCTCAGCTTCCACAGAGCAAGCAGTTAAAGGAAAGCTTTTCTGATGGGTCTGCTCAGTGTCACGAACTCCCCTGAAGTAGCTTCTGAAAGTCTACAGGTAGAAAGACAGCCCACAGCATGCCTTGTTACAGGTCCAGAAACTCCCAGGTCAGAACCAAAAGCACAATCCACTAGGGGTCACTTTGAGTCCCTAGGGCACAAGCCTCTGGGGAGCGAAGTAGTACTTTTCCTTTGATGGACATGGTTGGCAAATCCTGTCAGGGAGAAAGTGTATGCTCTAGTGGGAAGGACCCTGCTGTCCTCAGCTCCTTACCTCCTGCCTCACACAACTGGGGCCCATGCCTGCCATGGTGGTTCAAGCCAGGTGGTGTGTCCTCAGCATGGAGAGTTAGGTTAGGCTGTATCTACCTAAACCATCTGGGGCGGCTTCCTGTTCCATTCTCCCAGCTTCTAGGAGGCATGGGACTTGGGGAAGGGGTCAGGCTAGGAGGCAAGAGTCTTACTCAGGTTTTTCTGATAGGAGCTAGGCCCAGGATCAGAGAGGAAGGGTTCCCACGGCCTCATGCTAAGTTAGACTTTGAACTTGCTGACTTCCAGCATGAGACTGCTCTTTGCAGCTCACTCCTCATTTTCAACATAGGAATGAAAGCCATTGCTAGCTCAGGTCTGCTGTGACATCGGAAGGGAATCCTGGCTGTCAGAAGGCAATTCTGCACGCTTTGAAAACCAAGTGTCCAATGCAGAATTGCATTGAAGAGGCTGTGTGTCATGCATCTTAGAGCTGATACTTAGATGTAACCTTGAACTCCAGTCTAGTGCTAGAGGTTGTTCCCCAGTGGTCAGACAAGAAACAAAAAACAGCTGACCACAGGAGTTGCTGCCTGAATTCTTTGGCCTCTATGGACTATGCTTGAGGTTCCAGAAGAAGCCTTGTAGAAGGGTATGTTAATAGTATTCCCCACTTGCGGAGGCGGAGAGAGCCTCAGGTGGGAGACAGTCTGAAGGGCAGCTGAAAAGCCACCCCCCACCCCCCAATGTGGACCGTGCTAGAGAGGGATAATTCGGAATTACTCTGATAGCAAAAATCAACAGGGTATGACTGCAGCCAAGGGTGGCTTCTCAGACAAGAAATAACCAGAATAGCCAATCAGAGACCTCGGCGGACCAGCATCAAACCAACACACCTGTTGAAACCTTGGCAACTCCGCCATCCCCGGAAAAGCTTTGTCAGCGACAAAATCGTCAGGTGAGATCATTCTGAGAGTACTACCCATAAACTCACACCAACCTCCCCTGCACTGGTACAGAGCCCACCTGAAGGGCATTTACACAGAAAAGGCTGGACGGGCTCGCACCACGCTGGGGCCTGGCACCAGAGCCCTTCTGGAACAGACTGCACAAGGCAGATACCTTCTGCCTGACAGCTGCGTTCTCCAGACCCACAGTGTGGGGGAAGCAGCGTAGCAAATGGCTCACAAATCCCTAGCACAGCTTCTCTTGGCCCTGGCTGTGTGCACTCATGACCCACCCTCCCAACACCGTGCAAACTTTCCCACCTGCAGGGGATTCCTCCAACCAGGGAGATCCGCACTAACCCCTTACAGAAACGAGGGGTGAGGGTGAGTCCCAGCTCATACAGCGTTTCCCCAAGTAAGGGTGCCACTGCCTCAAAGGGGGCCCACAAGTTGGGTGTTTGTTTACATTCTGGGAGTTTCCTCCTGGATTTTTGTGTGGAATTCTGAAACCATAGCTGCTTGGTATCTTAGGTTGTCTTAAGAACTGTGCGGGATTCTCCCGTTAGCCCATTTTTTTGAAGGATTTTGTATTGGTTCTCCTCAAAGACAACAAGCCTCCATTTAAAAAAAAACTCTAAAGTCCAGACCGAGAGCAGTAGCTTTTAGTCCCATGAACTTCGGTTGAGGTTAGGGGGAGGGGAACCATTATTCAGAGATGGGACCATAGATAGTAGAGGGAGGAGTTTGGGAGCTGGCACCGGAAGGAACTATACGGGGAGAACCCAAGAGTATTAAGATGACTTCCTACACAGAGCTAAGCCCAAGTTTCCCACCACCTGAAGACTCGGGGGACTCAAGAATGATTCTGCCTGGGTACTGAGGAGCGGTGACACCCAGTCAAGACGTGGTGACACTCACAGGGGCCTGGTGTCCAGACCTTAGGGGCCCAACTAAGAGCCTCAGGACTCCTGGGAAGCGCGGGGTCAGAAAGGGCGGGTTCGCGCGGAGGGCAACTCACTGAGGAGAAGTTGTGCGGGCCACAGAGCTCGCCCCGGTACTTGCAGGAGAGCAGCATGTCCTCCAACTGGTGGCCCAGGCGGTCCATGAAGGCAGCGCTGATGCCCTCGAAGTGGCGCGGCGGCAGGAAGAGGCGGAAGTCGGCCAGCTTGCGGAACCACTGGCGGCGCGGCTCGTCGCCCCGCAGCAGCTCGCTGACCAGCGGGCGCGCCGTGCGGTTGGGCAGCAGCAGCCCCAGCCAGTGGCCCGCGTAGTAGAGGTCCCCCTTGGAGAGGCGCGGGAAGCGCAGCGGGTTGTTGTTGCACACGGTGACGGCGGGGAACGGCAGCTGGCGGCTCCACTCGCGGTGCACCCGAGTGTGTGACGGGAAGCTGAGCCAGTAAAGAAGGCGGTTCGAAGACCAGGACAGCAGCAACCCGAGGGACGTGCAGAAGGCCAGCACCCACAGCGCCCGCCGCTGGAAGGAGCCTCCCGCCGCCGTGCGCCCCGCGCACATGTGCCGCAGCCCGTGCAATTTAGTGCGACTCAGTGACGGCCGCCCCCTGCGGGCGACCCCTGGCCCCTGCAGTGCCCGATCGCCACTCCGGTCGCCCCCGGGCTGCCTGGCTGCCGCCACCGCCGCGGGCGCCGGCTGCTCGCGGGCCATACGGAAGCGTCCCGGGCCGGTGAGCGCGGTCGCGGGCAGCCGGGCTCCGCCGCTCCGACTCATTCATTCAGCCCGAGGCTGGCGACAGCGGCGGCGGCCCCGGCCGGGCGGAGCCGCCATGGGAGTCCGCAGCAGCAGTGGGAGTAGCAGCAGCCGAGCGCAGCCTGCGCCAGGGAAGCCTGCGCCCGACAGGAGCTCCGGTGGCACGGCATGCCCGCCCGGCGTTGCCGCCGCCGCCTCCGCGGGCGCTCGCCCGGGACTGAGTGCAGCCTCAGCCCGCCGCCCCTCGCTCTGGCCTCTCCCGAGCGCCTCCCAGGCTCTGCTGGCCCCGGGTCTTCCAGGAGGATGCAAGTCACCGGGCACTACCTCCGGAGGGGCCCCAGTGGGAGCCGCCTTTCCAATCCCTGGGCGCTGTGCCCGCCGACCTCCCCTCGTCCTGGACTTGGGGGACCCTGAGCTGAGTCCCCCCCTGCACCGACTAACCCCAGTTTTTACGCTGATCCCGAGAGAGGGGCCACTGGATCACCATGCCTGATTTGGACAGTCCCTGGGACCCCACCAGTCTGGCCCGTAGCCCAGTGGAGCTGGGACATGTGAGAGAAGGCGCCAAGGAACGAGCGCCCCCAGAGGCGCTCCGCGGCTCCAGGCTCGGCGGGTGGGGTGGGTGTGTACTGGGGTGAGTGGTCGCCGAGTGGCGACTTCCTCCTTTCCTTTCCTCCAGGACCCTTCTTTCTCACGGCTGCGGGGGCTGCCTTCCACCGAGACGTCCCCAGGCTTCCCCAAGTCCAGTTCTTGAGTCCCGCGAGGTGTCTACTGTCGTCTGGGGCCCGGGGGCTTCTCAGGGCGTCCTGCGGAAAACCACTCGCTGCCGGGCCCCTCCAAGGCTGCTAGTCCCAGGAACTATCGTTTCTTCCCTCGGCACGGGCTGTCTCCAGAAAAGCCCAGCTATGCTGTTCCTTGCCTCTTCTCCTCCTTGGGCGCCGGGAGCTGCGAACTGCGGAGCCCAGGCAACACCTCCGGGGGGCTAATCGGGACTCGCTGCTGATCCGAGCTCGCTGCTCCGTGGGCCGGTCTCGTCTCGAGACTCCAAGTCCACGATGGCGGTGGCAGTCACAGCAGCGGCGGCTGCGCTCCTCTATCGGTGGCCCGGCCCTCCTCGGGCCCTGGGCGAACTTGGGCAGCAGCCGCGCGACGCTGGCGCGGCTGGGCTATGAGCACCTGCTACTGCGCTCGCTGGCCCGGCGGCTCGGGGCGGGCGGGGCGGCGGCGGCCGCAGCGAGCGCTGTGCGCTCCTGGAGAGGCGGTGCTGACGCTCCCGGCTCCTCCTTGCTGCATTTTAATTCCTGGCCACTGTGGCCGCTGCACTCCAAGCGGGAAGCCTCTTGCTGGAATTACGGGGAGAGGGGAGAGCACAGATGTGGCGGGCCGTGCCGGCTTGTGGAAGGGATGGAAAGTAGTAAAAACATTGTGTTTATGTGCAGTCTTGTGCAAAGAAGTGAGGGACGCCTGGGCATGTGAGATGGGCTAGAGAGAGAAGGGACCGTGCAGCGTGGGCACTTGAGCAAGTGTGAGTGCAGTGTCGTGCAGGAGCTGTGTAGGATGTGAACTGTTATATGTGAACAGGCATTTGTGCCAAACTCTTGAATTCGTGAAACTGCCTGTGGGTGATGTACTGCGGCTGCTGGAATGTGTCATAAGTGGAAAAGTGCCTATGATGGGCTGTGTGTTCTGCGTATGCATATCCTTGGTGGTAGGTATGAATGAGTGTAGTTTCTGATTTGCATGGGTATGAAATTTTAGAAAGAACTATGTGCCCAGTTATTCGGAGGAGTTACAGGACTTCTGGCAGGATGGGCTCAAGGGGGCAGCCCCTCTCCTCTGTGTCCCAAGGCACTTCTCAAGTGCCCCAGTCCCTTCTCTGGAGGTGTTCAGTAAGGCTAGAGTATCTTTCCCTGGAGGTAGAGGGAAGGGAAGGGTGGGGAAGGGGATGGCTACCCTAGACAAGGGACTCCATTATTCTGACCCATTCTCTCTCCCAGAAGCACCCGAGCCTTTCATTAACCCCTAGACACTTTTGATGCTGCCTTTTAAATATTCTGCCTTAACTTTCTTGGGGCACTGAATGAGGTTTGTAGTTACAACTGGCCCCACTTCCTAAGTGATGTGAGAGAGGCCAGGGCTTACCCAAGGCAGCACAGCTGGGCAGTGGTTAGCTGGATATCCCATGGGGGCTTGCAGTTCTCAGCCTTGTTTCAAGAGGTCTGTTCTGGCTGGTTTTATGTGTCAATTTGACACAAGCTAGAGTCATCTAAGAGGAAGAAGCCTCAGTTGAGAAAATGCCTCCATGACATCCAGCTGTAAGGCATTTTCTCAATTAGTGATCAATGGGGGAGGGCCCAGTCCATGGTGGTGGTGCCATCCCTGGGCTGGTTGTCCAGGGTTCTATAAGAAAGCAGGCTGAGTAAGTCATGGGGTGCAAGCCAGTAAGCAGCACTCCTCCATGGCTTCAGCATCAGCTCCTGCCTCCAGGATCCTGCCCAGCTTGAGTTCCTGTTCTGACTTCCTTTGGTAATGAATAGCAATGTGGAAGTGTAAACTGAAAAACCCTTTCCTCTCCACCTTGCTTTTTTGGTCATGGTGCTTTGTCACAGCAATAGAAACCCTAACTGAGGCAAGGCCTCTTTCAAGCCCCTGAGGTAGGGCTAGGATCCTGCTCCTGTAGCTTCCTGGGCATGCAGGATCCATAGGACTTTACACAGACTTTCTAAACATCACTGTGACAGGCAGCCCTCTGACTTCCCATACTATGGGATAAAAAGGGTTTCCAGACATTTCTGAGAGCAGATGCAATGCATGAAGGACCCTGAGTGTGAGAAGAAAGATTCCTCAGTGAGTGAAGGATCAGAATTCTGGGACAGAAAACTAGAGGAGGGAATATTTGAGAATGGAGAGGAATTAATGCCTTTTGTAGTGATTCAGCCAGATCTGTAAAATGATCAGATCTATAAAATGATCAGATCTGTAAAGTGATCAGATTTGTGAAATGACCAGTAGGTTTCTAAGCAGGAGGCAAATAAGGCTAGAGTGGATTTCCTATCCCCATGGGCCTGGGGGCTTCCCTTCCATGGAGCAACTCCTTGTATCTAGGCTCTGGAGAAGAGGGTCTCTGAGCCCCTCATCTCCCACTCAGCCACACACACCATATGTATGTACACAGCACACATGTACGCATACACAGGCATACACTATACATATACACAAGTCCTACCTGATTCAGACAACTGCACAAATATATTTGACACATAAGGAACATGCGCACAAACATGCCTGCCATACATCTTGTACATATGTACAATACACATTGTACACTGTGTGTATACATGTACACAGTATACAAATATACACAGCTCTATATTACTCATAACTCATGCATTCACAGTCAGGTATACATACACACAACACACACATGCTATGTGTATAGGTGTCCATGCTCACACTCAAGCACACAGCTATACACACCTGGAGGCCCTTTTTCTTTTTCTTAATTAATTAATTTATTTTAATTTTGTTTTGGTGGTTTTTTTTTTTTTTTTTTTTTTTTTTTTTTTTTTTTTTTTTAGACAGAGTTTCTCTGTGCAGCCCTGACTGACTTGGAAATGACTCTGTAGACCAGGCTGGCCTCAAACTCACAGAGATCCACCTGCCTCTGCCTCTGGAGTACTGGGATAAAAGGCACAGGCCAACACCACCTAGCTCATGGAAGCCCTTTTCCTATGCACGGGGAAGAAACTGTTGCTGCTGGGTGGTGCTGAGATTCAGTTTGGGATTTGGTTTCCCTGAAATCGTCTGTCCCTTGGTTGTTGGTTGGAAGTTCCGTAGGTGCCAGTGTACCACACTCCCAACAAAAACTCCTACTCTAATACCACTGGTTTAGACCAAGGATTCCTACCTGGGAATTCTGGGACTTCTTCCAGCCAAGGTGATAGCCTAGAGGCCTGGATGCAGCTACTGTTAGAATAGCCACAAGTATGTGACATCTCCTAGCATCCTTACTCTGGAGTGGCACAACACTCTGTTTTGCCAAAAGCCATTCTGATTGGTCCTGCTGTTATGGGCTTTTCTTCCCTGGTCCTTTCCTTCTTGAGGTGTGCACATGCCACTGTGGGTTGACAAGTGTCATGTTTATTCTCTTTTTCCTGTCCATTCTCCAAACAGACAGCATGTACAATGGGGACGTCCTGCTTAGGCCTTCACAGATCTTGACAAAGAAACAGAATGTGACTCCAAGCAAAGACTAGTGTCTCTCTTGATGACTGCATGCTCAGCATGTCTCCTAGGCTAACTGAGATGGTCCTCTCTCCTCAGTACTTTGGGCAGTCCAGCAACATTCTCCCTCCAAATTCCATTGCCTCCTAGGGGATGATTCCCTTGGTTCATTCTGTTGACTGGTCTTTCTATTGCTATGATCCCAACACACTTACACCTTGTGCTGATGTCCCAGTGATGGTTTTAATCATAGTACAGTGTCGTTGTATGTGTCCAGGTCTTTCTTGGGGACTCTGAGCCTTTTGAGGATGAGAACTACATCTCATTCATACTTATGTCCCTGCCTCTCATCTCAGTGTCCAGATATATCAATGAGACCCACTGATACAGGGGGATAGAGGGGAAAGGAAAGAATATTTCTTTTTTAAAAAATTACATGCCAAACATAGAAAAACACACATTTTACCTTATTTCCCATTCCAATCCTTTAGGGAAGGAATTTTGGTCATCTTCCTGCTGTTGTTGAAGTAACAGCTTTTAGCAGGATTTGAATTGGGTTCAAAGTTTTTTTCCAATGGCCAGATTTTCTCCATTACATCTTACCTCTTTGAATCGCATTATAATAGATATCATCATCATCATCTTTCCTAAGCCAAAGGGATGGTTCCAAATCTTTTATACTAAAATAAGTTTCATAAGTGTTCCACGTGTTTAATCTTAGAGAAGATATTCTTCTACTTCGAAGAGAAGGAACTTTTGCCACAGAGAGGCTCCCTCAAAGCCACAGAGCTATGAAGCAGGAGAACAGGGTTTACATTCAGAGAGCTGGGCTCCATCCCCTTGTTCTTCCCACACAATGGCTCCTATGACACAGCTGTCCCTTCCTGGTGGATTTTCTTGGACAGACAAACGAATCTATAAGATTGTGCATAAGCTGACCATTGCACCCTCTCCACCAAGAAATAAAAATGCAACACAATGACAACCCCCCATGATAAGCTTTTAAGAAAAGTTCCTTTGTTTCCTTATCAACCCAGCATCTATGAATCTATACCTGGCAACTGGCATCCTGTGTAATGTCATGTGCAGGGGCAGGAGGGTCTTCCCAGGACTCAGTCCATATCCTGGACCACAACCACCACCATAATTCTTTTCTCCCCTAAATTAAGGCTTTGATTTTGGTTTCTATTTGTTTTTTGAGGCATGGTTTCTCCATATAGCCCAGTCTGGCCTTGAACTTTTAATTTTCTTGCCTTGGCCCCTAAGGGTGGGGCCTACAGGTGTATGATACCATATCCAGCAGTTATGTCTCTTATGATTGTGGTGGGCTTTGAGGTTTCAAAAGTCCAAGCCAAGCCTGGTGTCTCTTCCACTTTCTGCCTATGGATCAGAATGTAGCTCTCAGTTACTGCTCCAGTGCCTGCCTGTGTGCCACCATGCTCCCCTCCACGATGATAATGGATAACTAACCCTCTGAAACTGTAAGCAGGATCCCTTGGTCATGGTTTCTCTTCACAGCAATAGAACAATGATAAAATGGAAGTTGGTACCAGGAACTGGGATTTTGCTGTGATAGACCTGATTGTATTATTTGTTGAAAGAATATGGAAAATCTGGGGATTCTGGATGAGAAAAGTAGTTGGATGCTTTAAGTAGGGTTTAGTGGGCCATCCTAGGAAGAGCATGGAAGACAGTGCTAGGGGCCATTTGAACTGTGAGGGCCCAGCTCAAGAAGTTTCAGAGGGGAAGAATATTAGTAAGTGACTGAGAGACGGTTCTTATGATATTTTAGCAAAGAATATATGGCTGCTTTTTGCCCTTGTCCTAAAAAAGTTGCTGAAGACCAAATTGAAGGGTTTTGGATTAATGGAACTGGCAGAGGAGATTTCAAGACGTTGTAGTATTGACTGTGTCATGTGGTTATTAGTGGTCACTCTTATGCAGATCTATAATAAAAAGGAGGAAACCGAACAAGGAAAAATACAAAATGTACAGTTTGAGGAGAAAAGGAGCACCTGGAAATGTAACAGAGCTAAGTCCTGTGTTCAAGGAGATGAAACGTTTAAAGAAAAGTCTGATGGTAAATGGGATAAAGGGAGTGGTAACCTCAGGGCAAGATCCCACCCAGCTAAGCTTCCAACTTGTGAAAAGGAATAAAAGAAAGCTTAAGAGTGAAGAAAAACATCAACACCAGAAAGCTGATGCAAACATAATTTAAGGAAGAGGCCAAATTTCAGCCCCTTAAGCAGCAGAACTTGGTTCTTCAGCCATGTAGTTCTGGCTTTAGAGTTAAGGGTACAAGAAAAGGGTTACGGAATCTCCTTCAGCAGGCACGTGTCAGAGATGTTCCTGCATGGAGGCCCAGAGAGGCCATTGCATGAAACTGTGAAGGTGAAGACCCTAAGATGTTGGAGATTCCAGAGTCGTGGGATCCCTGCCAAGAAAAGCTGCATACCAGGTGTAGAAACAGCTCAAGAAAGAGAAGTATGTTGTAGTCAACAAAGCTGACAGGAGTTGGAGCTTTAACAAGCCCTTTGACATCAGACATGAAGATGCAGAGTTTGGAGTTTGCCCAGCTGGTTTTTGGTCATTGCTTTGGTCCAGTATTTCCTCACTATGCTCCCTTTCCTCCCTTTTGGAGTGGTAATGTATATTCTGTGCCATTGTATGTTGGAAGTATGTGATCTGCTTTTTGATTTTTATTTTACAGGAGGTTACAGTTAAGAGATTGCCTTGAGTCTCAGAAGAGATTTTGGACTGTGGGCTTTTAAATGGTGTTGAGACTGTGATAGACTATGGGGACTTTTGAAGTTAGACTGAATGCATTTTTACATTATGATATAGCTGCAAGCCTGTGGGGGCCAGGGAGTGGAATGTGGTGATCTGAATAAGAATGACTCCCATAGGCTCATATACTTGAATGCATAGTCACCAAGAAGTGGAACTCTTAGATTGGATTAGAAAGATTAGGAGGTGTGGCCTTGTTGGAGAAAGTGTGTCACTGGAGGTGAGCTTTGAGGTTTCAAAAGCCCAAGTGAGGCCCAGTGTCTCTCCCACTCTGCCTTTGGATCAGGATGTAGCTTTCAGCTACTGCTCCAGGGCCTGCCTGTGTGCTGCCATGCTTCCCACCATGATGATAATTAGATTAAACCCCTGAAACTGTAAGCAAGCTCCAATTAAGGGCTTTCTCTTATAAGAGTTGCATTGGTCATTGTGTCTCTTTGCAGCAATAGAACAATGACTAAGACAATGATATATAGGATCAGTAACTTCTTTTGGTTCCTGTTTATTTCCAAGCCCTACCAGTCAGGCATCAAATGCCAGTTAGCTCTGCTTCCTCCCTCTCGTGGGAGACCCTTCAGTTGCTTCAGGCTAGTTCTATCCTAGAGCACTGTGTGAAACCCTTTTTGTGAAGTTCTTCCATTCCTAGGACCTCATTCACGGAGAGCCTTACAAAATAGTCAGATTTTCCTCTCATATGGGGACCCCAGTTACTCTACAGAATCAGAGTCCCTCAATGCTGAAGAGACCCTTGAATCCAGTTGCCTGAAGAAGTCCTCCAGCCAGCCTTGTCTTCTCCAGGAGGTGTTCCTGGTTCCTTCGGTTGTTTCTTGCATGGTTCTGCTGTGGTGATGGGGATCCTGAGTGCTGGTCTCCTTATGCTGAAGTCGCTAGCCTCGTGCTGTTTGAGCATACAAATCCTACACTAGATCTTGGTCTTCTCACCCCTTGAGGTATCTTGAGATCTATTGACTTTTTTACTTCTGAGGTTTTGTGGAGGTGATATGGATGGCAAGGCAGTCCAAGGACAATGGCTTCTTGGTGTACTGGCCTAAAACACTAAATGTGCTTTCCTTTGGAATGATACTGCAGAATTAGTTTGCTTTGCTTTTAGCATTAGAACTCATGGGCAATGGGTATAAGGGCCTTTGTGGCTCTACTGCAAACCTATATCCCTGTTCTTTTTCTTAGTATTTCCATTGTGGCTATCAGTGATTCTACTTTTCTTTTTTCCCTCTCTTTCCTCCTTCTTGCCTCTTTTGCTGTTTCCAGTCTG
Source organism: Peromyscus eremicus (assembly GCF_949786415.1). NCBI lineage: Eukaryota > Metazoa > Chordata > Mammalia > Rodentia > Cricetidae > Peromyscus > Peromyscus eremicus. The sequence continues at coordinate 64,405,036 of NC_081423.1, forward strand.
GGCCCAAAGCCTCACATTGCTCTCTTACACTGCTTTCTTACATTGCTCTATCCTGTGTCGCGAGTGACCTTGGGAATCCTGGAGCCCTGGAGGTGCCTGTAGTGTCACAGGACCAGAGCAAATGTCCAGCAGATGCAATGGAGTTTCTTTCACTGGTGTGAGGAGACTGAGAAAGACTTCTCTGTGGCCATAGCTCATCATCTGTATACTCATTTAACAATCCCTCCCCCCGCCCATGGCCCGACACAGTGATTGTGGCTCCATCCTTTGAAGCTTTGATCGTATTTTGTCATCCTCACTGTGTGTGCGTACCTAACCTCTTGGTGCTCTCTTCCTCACACTCCCCAGGTGATTTTTTTTTATCCTATCAATCACTTATGGGGGCCTATGACTCCCAGAAGGAAGAGCACAGGATCGATGTCTGCGAAAAGGCTTTGCTGCAGTCTGCCCAGGGTCAGAAGCTACATGGCTGGAGCACTTCAGTCCTCGAAGCTGAGAACTGGAGCTGCATAGAAGACCAAGTTCTTTCCTTTTGCTTCAGTGGAAGAGGCCTGGAAAGTTGAGGGGCTTTCTATAAACCATACAGCTTGGCACTGATAAAAGCAGGACCAAATGCAGGTCTGATCCCTGTGGACACTCTCAGATGACTGTTTTTTTTTTTAATCCCCTTTGAAATGTTGGGGTATAGCTCAATGATAGTATTTCCCTAGCATGTGTAAGGACCTGGGTTCAATCTCCAGCAACACACACACACACACACACACACACACACACACACACACACACACACTCCATTTGAAATGAGTACTATATCCACATAGTTCTGAAAGACAAAGGGAGCTTCTGCAGTAATAATGCCTCTCCACATCTGTAGCCACTCATGTTTCCTTCCTAAAAGAATCGATGTGGTCAGTTTCTAGTAGGTTCTATAAATATACCTACAGTCTTTGTGGGTACAGTCTTTGTGTGACCCTCACTTTTTACCTGAAAGGCTGTGTTCAGTGAACACCATTGACCAGAGTAATTGTATTTCCTGTTTTCACATCTTTTTTCCCCATTCTGAATTTTCAGTGGTTTTATGGTTGCCTTTCTCTGACACCTCATTCTAACTTCCGTTACTTTCCCCAATTTCTTATTTTGCATTATTCTGCTCACCCATCCACAAAGGACGGCAGGCTCTGTGACAAGGAGCTAAGCAGAGTTGGCCGTTTTATTATCAGATGTTTCCTTTAACCCTTTGCCAGGTACATTAATGGCTAAAAGCTCTCATGTGGCTAACCTCGAACAGCAAGGCAGGTGAAGATATCTTCGCTGAAGTACATTACATGATGTGTCTGCATAGAACTTAATTTTCTAGTTATATTTTCTTCTGACTAATTGTAACTCTTTCCCTCTTGCGAGCGCGCGCGCACACACACACACACACACACACACACACACACACACACACACACACTGAGTGCCCTGAGTGTTGATTGGCAGAGAAAACTACTTGGGACTTAGAAGTCTCTGTAACCAATGTACAGAGTGAATCAGACAGAACAGAGATCCAAAGATGTCAAGGCCAAATACAATCTTAATGAGCAAAGAACTGAATTTAGAAGAGGAAACTGAGGTAGAGTATAGCAACTTGCTCCGATGATGGTGGTGATTTTGATGATGGTGATGGTGAGGCTGACACTGATTGAACACTAACTATTACTAACTGTTACTATCATAACTCTCAGAACCATCATTATAGCTCATCTGTACTGGAGGAAACTGAGGCACAGGCAAGATAAGTAATGTGTTATCAGTGGCTGGGATAGAGCCCAAGTAGCCTGGTCTACAGTACGTGGTCTTAAATACATTGGTTGTAATTTGCTAAAAGTGATGGCGGAAGTGGATGTGTATTGAACGTCTGAAGGATCAGGCACCATCTTTGGCACTGGAAGCACATCTGCTCAGATGATGTCTCTGCCTTAGTGGGAGTCTAGGGTAAGAAAAACAGGGAAGTACTAACATGAACTACTAATCAGTAATTGTAACTGAGACTATTCTACTAGACATGAAGACAGCTTGTTTGGAGGGTCTGGGGGAGGGCGTCTCTCTTGATTGATGCAAGAACTATCTATTGTCTACTGATGTTTTCCATTCACTTTGATTTTATCCTACCAACTCGTGGACACACTTTCAACCAGGATGAGAGACAGGCAAAGGCATGACCCCATGTTGAGGGTTAAGTGAGTTGTTTTTTTAGTTTCTCCTGGTGTCTTGTTGATGTAGTTTCTGAGCAATAATTAATCTGTTTTGCTCTCCTCGTACCCATTGCCTAACACTTTATTCTATGCTTAGACTTGCGTACTTGAGTCTTTCTTGCAAGCTTGGTTGTGACCACCAAGTTAGCAGAGAAATGGAGCCTTGCACACTTTCCTAGCCAATTTGCTCTCCCCTATACATAACAAAACTCTTGTTAAAATAGTTAAGCATAATAACCCTCTCCAGCAGTAACCACCCACTCATGATGAAAAGGCATGCAGTTAAAATAAGATTTAATGAAATATAAAACCCCAGGTACAGTTAGGCGTTTTATTCACAGCTCCTTGACTGTCCCCATATTCTTTCTAATCATGAAAATCTTGCCCTGGCTCTCACCTCTACTTTGGGGAGTACCAGCTCACCAGTCCCGAATCTGTCTTGCCGACAGACCCTCTGCTGGGGCTCTGAGATGTAAGGCCAGGTTGATTCATCAAAAGCTGCATTCAGACTGCTTTCCCTGGTCACTGGGGCTTTCCTGTGTGTCAGCCACCAATGGTTTGTTTACTCTCCTTGATTTACAAAAAGCTTGGCCAAACCATTGCCTTGGGGTCCGCTACATCTAGTTTATTCCCTTGTCCACCCCAAAGAGAGGCCTTGAGGGAGAGATTTAGTATCTCTGTCTACAGTGGGATAGACCAGCGTGATTATCGAAATGGAAGAATGGAAGAGGAGGGGAAGAAAGTAACAGGGGCAACCAGGTATCAACCCAGAACTGTTACATGCATCCCTAAGAGGGCCTCGAAAGTGCTCCCTCCATGGGTAATATTATCCGTGTCAATAGAAGAAGACATAAGAGACGTTTCATTGTTCAAGTTTCATTCTCTCTATTGTTGACTTAGGCACAGCTTAGACCACACTGGCTGTAATCACCCGGAGCCAGTGCTAGAGCAAGTACAGTATTATGCCTCATTTTTCAGGGGAAAGAAATGAAGCCCAGAGAGGCAAGTGAGTTGCCAAGGGCCACACAGAGTGTGCCATGTAGGTGGCACAGCTTAGATTCCAACCCACTCCAGACTCAAATGTGTTGGTAATGACTAGAGAGGCAGAATTCTGGGAGCCAAGAATGAAAAGTGACAAAGTATGTGTCAGTGCAACTCAGTTCTTCAGAACCCCCTGGGGGGAGCGGGGAAGGGATGGCAGAACTGACTGAGGACAGACATGGGGCTCCGAGGCTCTGCTGTGGCTGTGAGGGTGCTCCTCTTTCAGCTCTGGAGAGGTGCCAAACAGAGCAAAGCTCAGATGGCAGCAGCCTATTGGTTAGGAAGAGGTCTAGGGAGGACTCCCAGGGCGTGAGTGCCAAGCTGGCCTCAGTACGTCAGAGAGAGCCACACAGAATACTTTCCTTCTCAACATTCAGATGGCATTACACACCGAGAGCCACCATGTGGTCACGAAGTAGGAACTCATGTTTACAAACCATGGTCTTTCATCCTAGGCTCCTTTGTCTCTTCTCTCTTATCTCCCCCACCCCTACTTTCCCTCCTTCTCCTGGCTCACTCTTGCCTATCCCTTCCCTACCTCAGGGTTGCTTTCTCCTTAACACTTCCTTAGCGCATACATACCTACACTTACTCGTTCCGTGTCTCTCCACAGCCTATAGCACTAACACGCAACTGTAGACTCACAACGGTTTTCTGGAAAATCTTGGAGTGATAAAGCCAAGCTCACAGCTTGGTGAGTCACAGGAGCTATGAAAAAAGCTCCTAGCCTCTGAACTGGCAATTCCACTCTCTAGAAGTTTCTCTAAGGACACAAACCCCCAAATCACGATGGAACTATGAAGATATTCACAGGAAGGCTCTTCATAGAAAAAAAAATTAAAGTGTCCCCATGCCGAACAATAGAGGAGTCGTCAGACAAATGATGGAGAGACACAATGTCACTGGGAAATCATGCTGTTTTGTAGAGAACATGATGAAGGTGCTCATACTTTGTTTGTATCAGATATGAAAAATACAGAGTAAACATAACCAGAGAACAGAGAGCACACACCCACTCTGCTCACAGCCGTACAGAAACTAACTTTGAACATGAAGGATGGTCATAAATAGGCTATTTCATAAAGTTCTTTCAATTTGGGGTCAAACAAAATCCAAGCCCAGCAGTGTGTGTGGAGGCATGTTGCAAGAACTGTCCTTGTAAAGTGACAATACTAGTATTTTATGTCATGACTCCTCTGACCTTTCGGCCAACCTGACCATCCTCCCCAGCCAGTACTGTAGTAAAATCCAGTACCAACCAGCAGAAGTGACCACAGAAGTCATCTTGATGTGGATGATATGCTCACCCTGACCTTCATGTGTTCTAGAATGTTCCTTCTTGGCTTGTAACTCCTGAGCCTGCTTTCATTATCAGTGTCTACCAAGACCTTCACCTGTCTCAATCCCCTTTAAACACAAACCTAGTGATGAGTGGTATAGTAGATACCTTGTGACCAAAGAATGATCACAATAAAATTTCACTGTTAGTGCACATGTATCTGTACACACACACTAATTGAAGGCCAAGGTTAGTTGCTTTTGTGTCACTGTGACAGAATTCCTGTCAGAAGCAACTCTGGGGAGGAAAGATTCATTTGGCTTGTGAGGGTTTAAGAGGGTTTCAGTCCATCACGGCAGGGATGCCATGGTGGGGCAGCTCAGATCTCGACAGTGAGAGAGTGTAGCTACAAGGCTCTTCACATCACAGTGTCTAGAAAGCAAGAACCAGAGATGGGCATAACCTTCAAAGGCCTGCTTAGAGTAGCTTCCTTCTGCCTGTAGGACTCACCTCCCTAAATTTCTAGAATGGCACTATTAGCTGGGCAGGTGGGGGGGCAAGTATTTAAATATGAGCCTTTGGGGGAGCATTTCAGATTCAAATCATAACATCCAACCTGGATCAAACTTTCACCAATAAAGACAAGGCGTTTGGGTGAGAATGACCTCCAAGCAGGACCTTTTCAAGGGTCCTTTCTGCTTGCTCTGTCTCTGTCACCTGTTCCCGCTCTCTTTCCAGTGACCTTACCGACTATTAAAATTTTGGCTAGATCACCTGATCTAGTGCCCTTGATCCTGGTTGGACGTTGATCACCATAAAGGGATGCGCATTTTTCAACCACAACTACACTCCACACTTCACTATGGTTTGAATGTCCTTTAGCCTACTTTTTCCAGTTTAGAGGTAGTGTGGGAAGGGAAGGAAAACTATCATTTGAGCAGTTGACATGTATGTCACAAAATCTATAATTAATAATAATAATTACGATGATAATAATTTAACATAAGAGGATAGTAATGTGGCAGATATGGTATTTGGATCTCTGCACATATCTTATTTAATCCCCTCAGTAACTATAATGAAACAGATGCCACTATTTCTATTATATTATGGAGAATTCCAAGACTGAGAAATAGGAAGTGATTTATTACAGTCAGATTCAGGCTTGGCTGACGTCAAATCCGCCCAGCTCTTGCCTCGCACAGTACAGCCTTCCAGGTACTAAAGCCTCCATATGATGGCTATGGATAAGGAAGTCTCTGCTTTTCTTGGTGCCTGCTGACTATTTATGTAACAATCCTAGTTATTTGTTTTCTGGATTTTTTTGGGGGGGGGGGTTGTTTTTTCTTTAGAACCTCTGTAGGAGAAAAATGACATATATTTTGGAAAGTAAAAGATAGGCTTAAGATTCAAGAGGACCAGAGAGTCTGAGTGTGTGGCCAAACCCTGACCGAAAAAGGAAACACAAAACACAAAAAAGAAAACACCACACACACATACACACGTAATGCACACACAAAGATAAAAAGCACTAAAAATAGGTGCTGTTTCATGTTGGGTCAAACTCTATATGTTTCATAAAATCCTGAATATTTTAGCCCAAAATGATAGCAGGGACTCATAGTGAGGGCCCTGAGCCTTTAGCATTCCTAATTTGTTCTGTAATATCCACACAGGCATGGAGGAGAGGGTAGTTGTATTTTAGGGTTAGCCAGTGGCCATGCTGAGAGAAGATGAAGATCTGGTGTGTGGTACTCAACAGATGAGCAAACCATTAACTCTTAGAAACGTGGGCTGCTTTGACAAGTGACGTCTCCTTGTGCAAAAGGGTCTGAGGAGCAGAGGTTTCATTCTCTCATTGGCCATTGCTTCAGCCACCATCATGGGCCAAAGTTGCCCTGCCGTCCTATTTCTGATAGCTAAATGGTTATTCCTCGCATAGCTTAATATTCCGAATTGGTTACGTGGCTGTCAGCTGAGCTATGCCGTGGGTGTTCAGTCATTTGACAATAGGGAGTTTCGTGGTATTTAAATGTTTCTATTTCTTTTTTTTTTTGTTTTTTAAGCGAAAAACAATGACAGGCCAATTTTACCACATCTTTTTCCCCTGCAGGAAGAAACAATAAAGGAGAGATAGAATTCTATTAGTGAAAACACGTCTACCTCTCCTGTCTCCTTCAGTAACATTTTAGGGCTTTGCTCCATAGGAGGGGTGCGCCTTCAGCAGTGGGTGACAACAGAATTCTGACACGTGCAGGATGTCAGATATCAGATCACAGTAAGTAGACTGTGTCTATTAGCTTCCTGCGTGCAAACTTCCCAAGCAGAGTGGTTTTAATCTATTTATTTGTTTATTTTTTGGACTGTTTTTCCATCCTCAAATCTATTTATTGATGGGATTGAGAGATGTGAAGTGTCCACTCTGGCTTGTGAACTATTGGCACTGTCGCTTTTTAAATGTGGAACTGGAATTTCACCCGCGGGAAGAGATATTTTGGTAATGAATTCTAAGTCTCACTTTTCTTCAGAAATCTTCAAGCATTCCTTAGCTAAACCCTCACCCTCACCACACTCCAACAGTCACCCCCAGCTCTCAGTGCTAAATCCCTCCCCAGCCCACGTGTGTGCTGTGCTCCCAGGCAGTGCTCCCTGAGCCTGGGCCTGTTCTTGTAGCTCTTCTCTTTGTCTTGGTTTCTTCCCCTCCCACCCACTTCCCACTCAGCCCTTCTGATGATAGTCTCACTCTGCTTGAAAGCTCCCAGTGGATCCTCATGGCTTATTGCAGAACTTGGCAGCCTGTGTGTTAAGACACACAATGAAACTGGATGTGGTGGCGCACGCCTTTGATCCCAGACCTGGGGTCAGAGGCAGGCGGATCTCTGTGAGTTTGAGGCCACCCTGGTCTACAGAGTGAGTTCCAGGACAGCCAGGGCTGTTACACAGAGAAACCATGTCTGGAAAAACCAAAACCAAAACCTCACAAAACCCACTTACAATGAGTTGTGAGGAGCACAGACATTGATTGTCACAGGTTTGGGGAAGCAAGCTCAAGCTTCAGCCTTGCCCACTTGTCCTAGCCTGCTATGTACAGGTCATCTACTTTCTATCTGAAAAACAAAAAACAAAAAACAAGACGCTCTGAGCACATCTAGTTGGGAAGACCCTTCTGCCCCCGGAGCCTCTCACGCCACTTCTCACCCTACAGGCCTCCTGCCCAGCTGTATAGGTCTCTGGCTTTCCCAGCAGAAGGCCACAGTTTTGCAATGTTATGGCATTGAACTGGTCCAGATGAGAACTTCATTCTCTCCCAGTTTGGTGAATGCCTACTTAGTATCTGAGACTCTGCTCAACAGCCTCCTGTTTAAAGCTTTCCCTTACCTCTAACCAACAAGATGAGTCACACTCTTCGCTGTTCCATCACCAGCTGGCAGGGGAAACTTGTGAAAGTTACTAGAACTCCGAGTCTTAATTTCCTCGTTTGAAAGATGGAGATAATAATACCTGCCTTGCAGGGTTAGCATAAAGATTAAATACAGTAACACATGGAAACCACTGAACACAGAGCTTTGGAATTTAGTAAGCACTTGGTACGTATTTGTTGAGTAGTAAATGGAGGCTGTTGTGATCAACTACTCGGCTTTGCCAGTGTGTTTCTCTTGTAATTGTGCCCTGGTTGGGAGCTTCCCCTTTGAGGATTCTCCTCTGCATCCCAACACAATAGACCCTACTCTTTTAGGGTCCTAGCTCCATGTAGGAAGGGACCAGCCTGTGCCCTGGTGTATCCCAAACTCCTATAATGGTCCTATGGAAGACCTTCCTGATGTTTGTTGACACTTTGCTCATGGGGCTCTTGTGGGGGTCAAGTGTGATGGTACATGTGGACTATCTGAAAACATAAGCATTGCACAAACATCCTGTGGACCTAGCCTTGCCCTTCCCCTCACAGCTGATGCATAGGTTGAGGTGCCTGCACGTGAACCTTTGTGCATACTCCTGCTCCCTGACATAACCCTCAGGTTCTAAGGAAGTGTGAGAACCATGTAGGATGCTAGCATTTTTATTGGTTGGGTGGAGGTATCTGAGCCTGGCTTTCTAGTTGGCTTCATTATCTTCAGAAGTAGGTATCAGAGCAGGAGTCTTATGTAGATCGTATTTCTTTTTTTTTTTTCCAGGTAATTTAAAATATCTGTTTCTTTCAAGTTACACATTATGGTCAAAATAGTAATGATGTCCTTCCATGTAGTAACACAGTATAAACATTGGGATCTGAGTATAGATGGTCAATGGGCCGAAATCAGGAGAATTTAGAAACACACTTAACTCTGAAGTAAACAGACAAACAGATGGTCTACAAGGACAGCACAGTCTAGTCATCATCAGAATCTGAATCGTATTTCTTTCCTCGGATAGTTTTCTTTTCCAGCTTTGTGAAGTTTGTCCCAAATTTCTTTTGGCTCTGAAATGGTGGCTCCATTAAATTTCCACTGTAATTGATAACATCAGAACAGCCAAGTCTCCATTCTAAAGTTTCCGTAGTGAAGTCATCTGTATTTCCTAGGTCGGTGAACCCGACAACATAATCTTGTGTCTTGCCGTCTCTCAGGAGTGCTAGTGTGGGGATGACTTTGATCCGCAGTCTTTCACAGAGGAATGGCGCCTTTTCCACATTCAGCTTCAAAAACTTGGTTTCAAGATGTTTTTTTTGGCCAGTATTGCCAAATGTCTGTCTAGTATTTTACACCTGAATGTGGTGTCTCTGTAGAAATGGCAAACCACCTTTTCACTCTCCTTGACTTCTTGAAAGAAGTCTCTCTCGCTGGCCACTTCTCTGTACTCCCCATGTCCTTTAGAAAGCCATTCCTGTTTCTGCTGCTGGGCCTTCCTGAGTGCCGCCAGTCTCTTTTCTTTGAGGAGTTCCAGCTCGTCTTCACCAATCTGATCCAGTTTCTGAATTTCAGAGTCCAAGTGGTTTTCCACGAGCTTAGCGGCCTGGAGGAACTGGTTCTCTAGGACTTCTGAGAACATGTCGATGGATCCATTCCCTTCCATTTTTCTAAACAGTCTTGCTGGACTATTGGTGATGGCTACTAAGAGAGGAAGCTGCAGATCAAGAGTAACGATCAGGTTCACCAGATTGTATTTCTAATACAAACTTAGTTCTGGATATTTTTGAACAGAGTCCAGTCACCCAAGTTCTTTATACCAGGGTGTGATCATCCTCATCAAGGAAGTCACTTAGGGAAGGGCAGGTAGAGGACTGTAGTGGTATTTGCTCCACCCATGACCTTGGTCTGTATGGTCCAAAGGAGGCAGTGCTTCCTGCTGTTGTATGTGACCTCTTATAAGGAGTTGGAGAAGGGTCACATACCCCTTCTCCCTGTTCCTGCCTACGAGGTGGATTTGCTCTCAGTCAGATCAGAGGATGACTTCTGCTGTCTACTCTGTTCTATAATCATGAGTGTATTTCCTCAATTTATATCTTAATAAATTCTGTTACCCATTTAATAGACTCACATGGATTGATTGTAATAGAGGACTTTGTGATAGTGGGCTTTGCCATGTGAAACTAGAGCCCCTTAGGGATCAGCTGGTCCATTATGAGTGGTCCAGTTTATAAATGAGGAAATTAAGGGCTAGAGAGAATCATAGATGTTTTTTAAAATTATTTCATTGTATTTGTTTATTTATTTGGGGGTGGGGGGTGGGGAAGCACCTGTGCACACCCATGGAAGCCAGAGGAGGACACTGAGTGTCTTACTCTATCAGTCTTTACCATATTCCCTTGAGATAGAGTCTCTTGCCCAATCTAGAGTTAGGTTGACAGTCACCAAGTCCTAGTGATTGTCCTGTCTCTGCCTCCTTTCTGACAGTGTTGGGGTTACAGGCATGCATGTGGTCATATTACATGGGTTGGGGATTCAAACTCAGATCTTCGTGCTTGGATAGCAAACACTTTTAACCATTGAACCATCTCACCAGCATCTGCTCCTCAAGCAGAAATCTTTCCAAGGCCCTCTGCCTCTGGGTTTCCCCCTCTCACTGACCTAAGAGGTCTATAACAGAATGCCTTCCAGCAGAGGAAGTGGAAATAACTACAAAGATATTAGCCCCGTGGACTCCATTAAAGACTCCAAAGGCATGTGCTCAGTAGCTCAGGCATGAGACTAGATCTCAAGAGTGAATATTTTCTGGGCGTAAAGGAGAGTGGCCACAGTAAAGCACAAGGCCAGGTTGGTGGGTTGTGAGCATGTGTGCACCTATGGAATGGTATGTTCAGTTTCGAGACTGTCTTTACTTTATGCTTTGTCTCACTTGTGGGAAATTTAGCTGGAGGAATAGAATCAACAGGAAGCTTTTAGAAAATTAAAGCAGGGAGTAGAATGGATTGCAACAGGTGAAAAAGAGGAAACAGACAATAGCAGCCTAAGCTGCTTCAGTGGTGAAGGACCTGGGCACAGCAGTGACCATGGGCAAGGAAGGGATGGAAGGGGGCGGGTCACAGGTGAAGGATTAGGGAGGAAGAGTCTACAGAAAGTCCTTAATGAAGAAGTGATAACGATTAGCTGGGTGCCAAGATGATTAAGTGAAACTCAGCTAGGTAAACAAGGCTGCCATACTCATCCCTTAAAATGCTAAAAAGGCCCCAAAGACAAGGAATCTTATTTAAATAAACAGCTTTGCTTGAATAAGAGGGATTTCTCACCCGGGATAGAGAACTCAGCTAATTAAGGAAAATGACTCACTGGTCTTCAGCTTATTATTTAAGAAAGCTCCAAATGTGTGTGCTCTTACACTGAGATGTTTACTTAGATCTTAATAACCACAGAGGACCCCTCTAAGCTACTGCATCTACCTGTTCTCTCCGCCCCCTACACTGCTTCCCAAGCCCCATCTCTAAAGGGAAGCAGACCTTCCCTGAAGTTCAAGGCCCAGGTTCTATGGTACTGGGGTTCGTGGTACTTCCTGCTGCGTGCTTTTCACGCTCTTCTTCTGAGCGGACTCTCACCTCAATCAGCTTATCTGGACTTGAACTTGGACATCCCTTCCTTTTGGATTCTTAATCCCCTGGGTCATCTTGTTTAAACAACTCCTGGAATCTCCAGTAGCCAGCTCAGTCTGAAATCAAGCTCTAGGTCTAGGTGGCCCACCGGCTGGTACACTCATTCAGAAACTCTGTGCTGTTGAATGAATGAATGAATAATGAATGAAGAGTGAGAAAAGGGGAAAACAAGGTAGGAGGGTAGAAGAAATCAAAGGAACAATTTTATTTCAGTAAATGAATTTAACCTAGATGACACCCAAAAAAATGGATTGAGTTGGTTTATTTCTGGAAAAGACGTACCACCTACGTATCAACATTATGACTCACTTTCATAAAGTAGATAAAGATGATTTTTAGTAGAAAAAAGATTGAGCAGATAGCGTTATTGAACTGCATGATCCTTCCTGTGACAACTCTCTGTCTCTCTAGTGAAGCTGACATGGCTGGAACTGGACCAGGCAGGAGTCCAACACTGAAGGATCCATGATCTACACATTGAAAAGCTTCTCTTGATTTGGGGCTGATAAACTGCCATCACACTGCAACCATGGATTAGAATTAGTCCTTTCTATTGGATTGGACTACCTTCTCCCATCCTCAGACGGTCCTGATGCTGTTACATCATCTTGGGTCTTCTCTCAGTTCTTTCTTCCACCCCCACCTCATCTTTCCCTCCTCCTCCTTCCTCATTCTCTCCTCTTCACTCTCCTGTCCTAACGCTGAAGCTCCTGAGTGTGAGGAACCGGGAAGCCATGGGATCCCACCTGAGCAAAGGTCAGTAGTCCCAGTCCCTGTGTCAGAGTCACTGTGTTCAAGAAGTAATGTGAGCCATGTGCAGGCTCTTTCTGTGTCCTCAGTTTGTTCCCGTGTGCCCCTGTCAGTGTCTGCGATGTGGCCTGGTTGCTCCTCCAGGTGACCTTCAGCAACACACCCTTGAGTGTGTGGGCACAAGAGCCACTTGTCCCGACATTACTGACATTGGCTTCTGAAACTCTTGGTTTGATGTGATGGACTGTCTACAGACACGGCTCTCTCTTGTTGCCATGAAACCCATAAAAATGAGGGTAAAGGAAGAAAAAGGGAAATTCCTTGAAAGGAAAAAAAAAAAAGAAGACATAAGTGGATCCCAAATTGGAGTCCATATCTGAAAGGCTGCACACAAATAACTGAGCAGCAGTGATGTGTGGGGAACAATGTATCCGCTGAAGGGAGTCCTGCTAGAGAGAAGTGTGTGATTCACCCCACAGAGTCCCGTGGCACCTGTGTTCCCAAACTGAATTCACCATCTTCCCCTCCACCTCTGCTGTCACTACCACCCCCGCCCTCAGCAGATTCCTTCAACCTCTAGTCCCTGAATGTGCCCCTCCTCATCCAAAACCAAAACACATCCCCCATGTCCATCCCTTAAACTATGGTGCAGACTTCTGTGGCGACAGACATCATTTCACGGGGCTGTTCCTATATCTGCTCTTCACCACACCAGGTCTTACAAACCATTTCATTTCTGACAGTGACCTTAATATTGAACATGGTGCACGGCACATGAAGGCATTAAAGATTGGGCAGAAAATCTCTCACCTCTGAAGATATTTTGTGCCTATGAATCGATCATCTCTCTTCCTTACTTCATGAAGTCAATCAAACATGATGATGTTTTTACCAAAGTGGCTTCAAAACTAAGTAATACAATATTATTACCATAGGGTACTATACTGTCCGAGCACAGAATATTGATTGATAATCTCTATTACTGTAATACCAATGTTAGATGCTTGTCCATAGAAACTTTGGGTTGTTTTTAAAATATGTGTTTGTTTTCTTAGTGTGTGTACGTGTAGGTGTGTGTGTGTGTGTGTGTGTGTGTGTGTGTGTGTGTGTGTATGCAAGCATTCATGCCATGTCACATATGTAGAAATAAGAGGACAACTTTAAAGGTGTGTGTGTGTGTGTGTGTGTGTGTGCACGCAAACACTCATGCCATGTCACACATGGTAGTAAGAGAACAACTTTCAAGAGTTGACTGGTTCTCTCCTTTCACCATGTGGGTTCTGGGAATTGAACCCAGGTCATTAGATTTTTCGACAAGCACCATTATCTAGTGAGTCACCTTGCAAACCCTACCTTGGTTTTTGAGACAAAGTCTTTCATTGGACTGGAGCTTGCCAAGTAGATTAAGTTGGCTGGCCACTGAGACCCAGGAGTCTGCCTGCCTCTGTTATAAGCATACATCACATCTGAGCATACATCACACCTGAGTGTTTGGTTTAGTGTTGGTTCTGGGGCTTGAACTCAGATCCTTATCTTGTGTAACAAGTACTTTAGTGACTCAAATGTCTCTTCAGCCACCTATGACAACTCTCAATCTTTTAAAAATGTTTTATTTTAATTATGATTGTGTGTATATGATGTGCGTGGAGGGGGCTTATGCACCCTAATCTGGAGGTCAGAAGACACACTTTGGGGAGTCTGTTCTCTGTCTACTTTTATATGGTTCCAGAGATTAGGCTCATCAGCCTTGTGGGGCAGTGTTTGACCTGCTTAGCCATCTCGCATGCCCAGTCGCATGCCCAATCTGTGTGTAAGAGACCACATGGAGCTTGGAGGGGAGCAGGTGGCACTCAGAAGCTCATTTAGCCTCAGTACCAGTATCTCCGGGTTTATACCCCAACTCACCTACTAATTGCAGAAAGGTTCGTGATTCTCTCTCCAAGGCAGATCTGTAATCTACACGATAGAGACTAGACTACTCAGACTAGATACCCTCTAGGACGTGTGTTTCTCTAAGGATGTGTGCATCTGAGCTGATCATTAACCTCAAACTGGAGCAGGCACAGCCTCATCTTCAGAGACACCCTGAGCACCAGACTTGCCTCCTTAGGTGAGGAATGTGCACCAGCAAGGACAGAGGTTAGGGACTGTGGGCTGATCTGAGGGAGCAGCCTCGCTTTGATCCTCAGGCTCAGAACCTATGTAAAAAATACCTCTGAAGAAGCTGGACACTGACTGTGCCTGGGTTTGATCCTTTCCTTGTATCCTGCGCTGTTCGGTCTTTTTATGTTTTTCTAGAGGAAACAAATTACTCAAATAGAGTCCAGAGACCGTTTTCTCTTGGAACGCACACCTGCTGGTTCCAATGATGTTTGTTGTACATGAGATTGCTTGGAGCCTGGGAGGAAAACTTATCTTAGTGCTATATATATATATAAAGGAAGGCTGTATTTTGTTCTGCTATTAGTCACCAGGTCCAATGACAGTGACTAGGGCTATCTCAGGGCATGATGGAGCCTTCTTTGTAGCCTCCGGTTAGAAAGGATGACTTAAGAAAGCACAGACCTGCCTGCCGAGCAGTGGTGGCGCATGCTTTTAATCATAGCACTCGGGAGGCAGAGGCAGGTGTCTCGGTGAGTTTGAGGCCAGCTTGGTCTACAGAGTGAGTTCTGGGACAGGCTTCAAAGCTACACAGAGAAACCCTGTCTCAAAAAAAAAAAAAAAAAAAAAAAAAAAAAAAAAAGAAAGCACAGACCTACCCTGGAGCCCCCTGTGGGTTCGATCTGTGGAAGGGTGGCCCAAACCATTCAAATGCTTGCTCAGTTCTGACTCTGTCCCAGACTAAGGAGAGGAAATGGGGAGAGGCGGTGCTTCCTGCGGGACCAGATGTAGGCAGGTGGCCACTATGACTGCTTTCTATCTCATCTAAGCCATTCAGTTGTGCTTCTGGGTTTCTAGGTATGGATAGGCCGATTTGTAGGTGGTGAAATCGACACTTGTAGTATTGAAGTCATTTGCTTGAGATTCCACATTCAGTGTGGAATTTGAATCCACGTATTTCTAATTCCAAAAACTGTATTCTTTCTACTAGATAATGCAGTGGTCTTCAACCTTCCTAAGTGTGATTTTGCTATTGTTATGAATTGTAATGTAAATACCTGATTGCAGGATATCTGATATGCGATCCCTATGAAAGAATCATTTGCCTCCCAAAGAAGTCGCAACCCACAAGTTGAGAACCACCGAGATAATGTCCTTAACATCTTATGTGTACCCTGACATTCTGAGCTAGCGTGTGCACACTGGCTAGTCTTTGTCACTGCCAATGTGACACAAACTGAAGTCATCTGGGAAGAAAGTCCCCATGGCCATGTCTGTGGGAGGATTTTCTTGATTGTTAAATTGATATGGGCGTGCCTAGCCCACTCTGGGTGGTACTATCCTTAGGAAGGTGGGCCAGGGCTATGTAAGAAAGGTAGCCACGCTGGCTAAGTTACATCAGTAAGCAGTGTAACTCCATGGTGTCTCCTTTGGTTCCTTCGGTAGGTTCCTGCCTTGGCTTCCCTCTATGATATGGACTGTAACTTATAATTTGTAAGCCAAATAAAGTTGCTTTTGGCCAGTGTTTTATCACACCAATAGAAACCTACCTAAAACAGTGTGTGTGTGGGGGGGGGGGGCTGCCAGTGGTAATAGTCAGTCCTGGGAAATGCCAGGCTGCCACATTTTCTGTGCATGCCCTTTCTCGCAGGCAGGAAGCTGTGGGTTCCTTGACTACCTGTTGGCTTTGCTAGAAGCAGAATACCTCAGAATTTGGGAAATGGAGAGATAATTTCTTTTCTGGGCTTGGAGAAGCCATTAGCACCCTGAGTGGTATGGCAGGTAGCCCAGAGCTCAGAGAAAACAGGAAGGTTTTCATCTGGACGTGGACGAGACACTTTCCTGTCATCAGCTACATCTTTATCTCACTTCTTACTGTCTACTGTTGGAGAATCATCTCTCTCTTTGGTTTCAAGTCTCATGGATGAAGTTATGTCCCCTCACCCCAGGCCTTCTGCTAAATCTGTTTCCCGAGTTTGGTGCCTAGATAGACACCTCCTTTTGTGTGCCCACTGATGCCCCTCAGACACTTGGACTTGAGCTGGACCAGTGATGCTCTCCTCATCTCTTCTTCCTAACAATCTCCCTCTTAAGTTTCTTACTCCAGCAAGTAGTGTCTCCACCACCCACCAACACACCCACATCAGAATTCCTGGTATCATCTTGTACTTTTTTCTTTGCCTATCCCTCAGTACCATTGTCCCAGACTCTTTGCGTTTCTCTAGTACACCTGCTTTCTCTCACTGTCTCCATTCTCAGAGGCTTCACCAGGATTGTGTCACCTGGAATACCACTGGCTCCACCTCCACTCACAACTATCCATGCTGCTGCCAAGTTGAAACACTTCACTTATCTACTGTAGATCGATCCCTTGGGTGCCCTTGACCTTCAGGATAAAGTGCAAGCTCCACAGTGGTCTTTCTGATTGCTGTCAAGCACATAGGACCTAGGTTTGAATACCAGCTCTATAACTTATTACCAATGTGACCTTGACCGAGCCATGAAACCTCTCCAATTCTGCCTCCTTATCTTTAATGTGGCGCTAATAACACTGACGCTGTAGATCTCCTGAACATTGAATCAAATGAGCGTAGTAAATGCAACCTATTAAACCAGTGCCTGGTGTATAATAAACAAGCTTTGAATGGTAGCCATCCTCAAATGGCAGCACCCGAAAGTGTTAGTGCAACTTTAATGGTGAGATACAAGAAGTCTCATGATGTCCAGATTTCTCCTTAATGGCGTTCTCATGAACTCCAAATTAGGAAGTGATTTTTTTTTTTTATACCAAATATAGTGTGCTGTTTTTTTCCCAATGCACAGTACAGACAACATATGGAACCAACATGGCAGACATCAGAGACACCCATGTCCTAAAAGTCAGCAAGATCAGGTGCACTACAACTACCCAGTCATCCTATGTGCAAGGGCAGTGTCCTGTTTTCATTTCCGTTGCTGTGATGAAACGCCCTAACCAAGGGCAACTTAGCGGAGAACGGAGTTTATTTCATCTTACTCTTGCAGATCACACTCTATCATTGTGAGGAAGTCAAGGCAGGATGTCAGCTAGTCATAACACAACCACAGTCAAGGGCAGAGAGAAATGTATGCATTCATACTGGCTGGCTTGCTCAGTTTCTCCACTCTTATTCAGGACCCACTGCCTATGGCGTGGTGCTGACCACACTGGGCTGGGTCATCCCACATTAATTAAGTAAATGGAGACAATCCTCCATAGACATGTCCACAGGCCTAACCAATGTAGACATTGCTTCACTGAGAGTCTGAGTTGTGTCAAGTTGACAATTAAAGTTAACCATCACAGGCAGTAAGTGGAGAGGACTGTCTGTTCTTGGCATGTTATAAAGATGTAACCAGATGCATAAGGATCAGTGAGAAACAATTAGTGACAATGAGTGTGGTTTTTCCATTATTGATAAACAAGGACTAAGGCAGGAAAGGCAGCACCGAGTGGGACTACCCCTGTCGTTCTTGCTAGAGTCTTGTTCAGAGTGATCTCCGAACCACCATGGCTTCCAGGGTTTCTTATTATGAAGCATGGTAACTTTTCTGTCACCTGTCACTCCATGTATATATGGTGTTCTTCTAAGTGTATGTTATTTCCATCACAGGACTGCGGACTTTCATTATCTACAAATATCTGTATTTTCTTTACGAAAGGCAAAGCTAAAAAACATTCCAGTTACTAAGACATACAGATATCTGGAGGGGAAGGTGCTATGGTGACATTTGTTAAGAAATTCCTCTTTGGCAAGCTGATTGACTCTCTGTCCTCATATCTTGTGCCTTGTACTTGCCTATTACAAATGCTGTTTGAAGTTTTCCTGTTGTTTCCTGGATGATTCTAGGGAGAAGGAGAGAGACTCTTCTTGATCTGGACTGGAACAGCTAAGCCAGGAAGCCACAGGTGATGATGATGGCAGAGATGACTGTGGCCCAGAGTCCCTTGTGCGGGATGGCTGCTGGGATATGTAGTATATATGGGCAAGTTCAGGCAAGAGGAATATTAGGACAACTGTTAGGGGTGGTGACCCCTTACTTCCTGGAGTTTTTTCCAGAAAGATCCTTGGTAAATGCCAAGACTTTCTTTCACTTGTAATTATGTGTGGGTGAGTCTAGAGCTAGAGAGATAGGGACTGACCTCAGGTCCCTGCACCAAGCACACCGCCATGCAGGTCCTTTGTTTATTCACTGGAGCCATGCTAAAAGGCTACTGGGGGAATGAAGAGAGCTGGCAGAGAAAAATGCTTAGCAGCACCATTCTCTTAAAAAAGGGTTGTTTTAGTTTTATTTATGTGCACATGTCTGTTGTGTGTTCACATGCATGTAAGTACCTCAGAGGCCAGAAGAGGGCAGCAGATTCCCTGGAGCTGGAGTTATAGGTGGTTATGAGTCACATAGTGTGGGCACTTGGAACCAAATGCCTGTGCTCTGTAAGAACAGTTAGTGCTCTTAACCATGGAGTCATCTCTCCAGCCCTAGCAATAATATTATTAACACAATAATGCCCATTTCCTTCTTCTTCCTTCCTTCTTTCCTCTCTCCCTCCCTCCCTCCCTCCTTCCCTCCCTGCCTTCCTTTCTTCTTCTTCTTCTTCCCTCGCACCCCAGACCAGGAAGAGAGAACTCTATGGACCCAATTCTCCTGGGACTGTCTGGGGACACAGCTCTTCTTGGCTGCGCATGTGTATTTCCAGGAACATGGCCATTCTGAGATGTAGATTCCAATGTGAGAAGCCACCATTCTGCCTCTAGCTGAAAAGGACGGAAGGAAGAAGCCCATCGCCTTGCAGAGGAGTCTCCAGCTCCCTCGGAAGTCTGTCCTTCTAGAGAGCCTGGGTGGGCAGGAGTTTGTTATGTAACTTGAATTTCTTGTTAGGGTTTTCACATCTAGCTTTCATTACCAGGCTTCGTAAGAAAGCAGAAGAGCTCAATGTAAAAGGTTTAAATGCATTTTTTTTTAAACGAAGATAGACAAGTCAGGGGCTCTGGCACATTCTTTACTCTGTGATTCTCAAGAACAAAGATAAATGGGAAAGAAAGATTCTATTTTTATGCCTTGGAAGCACTTGCTTTAGGTCAGAAAAATAGCCAGTCAGGATGTTTAGTCCTGTCAATACAGCTTAGACCAGGCCTTTCTTTTTCTTTTTGTGCTTAAAAAAAATTAATTGGGGAGCTGAGCAGGTAGGGAGAAAGGAGGTTGCAGGAGGCATAGGAGCTTGCCTGACTATAAAGGGAACATGAATGTGGGACTCCTAAGGCAGCGAAAAAAGCAAACAGGCTCCCAGATCAGAGAAAGCTCAGTCCAAACCTCGCCTCACTCCTTGCTTTCTGCAGGACTCCGAGCAAGGAGTGAAAATGCTCTGAGCCTTTTGCTTTCCCATCTGTGTAATGGGGATAATACCTTATGTGTTAGAACAATTCCGTGTCATCCAGTCCCTGACACAAAATGTATGCTGAAACCAACACCTGGAACACACATGGAAAATATTCAAAGGGAAAACAACACCTCCATACAAGAGCACAGCTCAAGTAGAACCCAGAAGGCAGGAACCGAGCCTGCCCACCTTACCAGTTATACCGAGATTTGTTCAGATTAATGATGGAAAGACGAGCCAGGAAAGGATGAGGAGCATTTTGTTCTTATTAAATATATTCCCATTTCTATGCCAAGAGCTTTGAGTTAGCTTAAATCACATATATGGATAAAATAAGAAATGAACTTTTTAAAGATGCCCACAAAGGCTGGGAAGGCATGCACTGAATAACTCAAGCTAATGTGGTTGTGGAGTTCAAGGGCTGAGTTTGGAGGTCTGTGGCAAACAAGCCTTGGGGGAGAGGAAGAGGTTAAATGACACTGATCTGAGAGAAACTTCTGTTGCATTCATGAAGGAATTTATCACAAATCACAAAGGAGTCAATGACATCGACCTAGCACCTGCCATAGAGGACCCATAATGCTGCTCTTTTACAACCACTGAAGTGTCATTTGGCCTCTACCTATTGAGCCTCCATGAAGAAACACAAAAGGCATAGCCATCCTGGTGGGATACTTGTTTTGATATCAAAAGATGCGGACTTTCTGGGTCTGGCTCATTCCACTTAACCTAATGAACCCAGGTCTCTGCCAATGTCAGGATTTTATTCTTTATGGTCAAATACAATTCCACTGTAGCACATTTTCTTAATTATTCATCTGTTGGTAGATATCTAGGCCAGCCTCACAACTTAATTATCGTGAAAGTTCAGCAATAAACATGGTATGTTAACTTGAAAAGTTCTTAAAAAAAAAAAAAAAGACTTGGCCTTGTACTCCACTTTTACTGCTCTCTGACGGCATGAATTTTTGACTCAACATACTCACACTGGGTTTTCTTCCTCCCGCCCCATGGTTTGAATCATGTTGTGTGCCAAAGGACATATCCACCCAGCTTGGAGCTGGTGCTGAGTAGACCATTCATAAGTTGGATCAGACTCATTCTCCTTCCATTAATAGAGTGTAGCTGCATGTGGATTTTCTAGGAGAATATATGCCAATGAGCTAATTCAGTTTTTTTCAGACCATCTGGTGTTTAGTTTCATATTTATTAATCTTTGGAAGGCCCCAGGGAGAGAGTTCTGGAACATAGATGTGAACGTGCCTTTCCGTGTCTTTTAACTATGTACAAAATGAAGCAAGAGTCCTTGGCTGGTGGAGTGGTTTGGATGAGAAGTGTCCCCTATAGGCTCATATATTTAAATCCTTGGTCTCCAGGTGGTGACTGTTTAGGGGTGGTTACAGACCCTGTAGGAGGTACACTCTTGTTGGAGGAAGTATACCATTGGGGATGGGCTTGGAGAGTTTATAGGCTTCTCTCAATTCCTGTTCCCTTTCTTATTCCTGAATGTGGATGTGATCAACCTACCTCCTGTTCCTGCTGCCATGCTTTCCCTGGCTGTAGACATGTTTTCCCACCACAGTGGACTCTACCTCGCTGGAATTGTGAGTCAAGGTAAGCCCTGTCTTCTTTCAGTTGCCCTTGGCAGGGTGTCTTAGCAGAGCCAGAAGTAACTGACACAGCTGGGCACTCACACCTCCTCTGTTCCCCTCAGCCTCTTCTGCCCAATAAGCCCTCTGAGTTCTTGGTATCTTAAGCCATTGGACTGTCCCTGCACACAGTGGGTTTGCATGGGCTTCTCCCTCTGCTTGGAGCATCCTTTTCTGTATCTTCATGATCAGCTTGGCACCCAAACTCATTCCTTTGTCAAGATTATTCAAAAGGCACCTAGCCTGTTATTGATCTCTGACCACCCAGAGTTAGTCCAGCCCTCTCTGAATATTGTAGGTGACTCTTCTTTTACAACATGCTCCCTTTCTTTCTCTTGCTTTCAAGGTAGAGATGATACCTGGCTATCTGAGGTTTTCCTTTAGTGCCCCACTTGGCATTAGCTGGTGTCACCACTGTCTGGTAACTTCTGTCTTGAGGTCCTTGAAATTCTAACCCCTGTGCCTCCTCTGTGGTACTTAGTCCTGCTGTACCTTGAGACCTTGACATCCAGGGATATAGGGACATGGTCTAGTTCACCTTGTCATGCCCAGTGCCTGCTAACCTGCCCATAGTAGGGAAATAAAATCTTATTAAAGAATGAATTAGTGTATTGAGTGAAGAAATAACTGAAAAACTCTGAATTCATCATTACATAGCCTTCATATAAAGGGCAGACTGCTCTTAACCACTGAGTCATCTCTCCAGCCCTTCACCTACTTAAAAAAAATCAAACTAAAATTTACATAAAAACATTAATCACTTTAAAGTGAACAATTCCATAGCACTGGTGCATTTGTCCTGCTATCCAGTCCTTACCTCTATCTAGTTATACTTTGATGTTTCTTTAATGGACCCTGGAAATAAACAATTGCCCTGTGTTTAGAATTCACATTACATTTTTAAAAAATGTGTCATTGAACACTAGAACAGATTGGAAGCCAAGAAGGAGAGCTTGGGAGGGCATGCAGTGATAGCGTGATCCAGAGGGCAAATAGGTAGTTATAAAAAAACTCAAGGTGGACGAGTCAAGTATGAGACAAAACTGGAATCCAAAAGGAAAACAGGAATGGGTGGGGTCAAGGAGGTCATACAAGAAAACAGGTTAATTCCTAGGGGAAGAAATGGAGAAGGAAAGAAGAAGTCACAAGACATCAGGGCTGAGTCTAAGAGAAGAGCCCAGGGAGTCAGGCCAAGGGGTCCAGCTTCCTCACGATGCTTCTGTTGAAGATAAGAGAATGCTTGGAACTCAGGGGTTGGTGTAGTTGCAGCCACCCTGCAAAAAGACTCCCCTCCCTGCATGCAGGCTTTCCCTCCATGCGCACAGGCTCCCCAGGCAAGGCTCTGCAGGATGCAGTGCTCTCTGTTTATTCAAGATCTAGTAGTTTTTAGAATTTACAGAAACACTTAATTCAAAAGTCACACTTCCATAATAGAACTCAGACGCTAATATTGCAGTATTCAAAATAGAAATGAAGAATCTCTTTTTCCCCTCTCCCCTGCCTCCAATTCTGCTTTCCAAGGGTAAGCAGTTTGTCTAATTGTTATATGTCTACCATACATTTTTGAGCACACATTTGGATGCACACAGACACTCACATGGTGGCTTCTAGAAAATCATATGTAAAAATGTTACCATCGCCTACATTTTGTTAGGCCTTATTTTTTTCCCCACTCAGTAATATATCACAGCATCTCCTGCAATTTTAGCTTTTCTCCTGGATATTTCTCAGAGTGAATAAAGCCCATTAAAGTATTACATGGTGGGCTGACTACTAAGAAATCTTCACATTTGAAGAGAGCTCTGTTTTTCTATCCTCCTCAGTCTGTCCGCCTTGGTGAACCAGAAATTAAAGATTTATGTTACTAATTATTATTTTTTAAATAAAATTTTAAGGGCAAAGCTTTGCTAGGAATATTATACACGGTAATTGTGTTTACTGATTGTCTCCACTCCTGAACAGCAATTCACCGAATAAAACTCAAGTAATTAGAACAATAAGCCCAGGTTAATTAAAATACTGGGTAACATTTGGGTGAGAATAAAATCCACTTTGGAGATTTTCCAGATGCAAATTATTTTGTAGGCACTTAATTCTCCCAGGGAGATGTGCAGACAAGGTAAGAAGCCGGGTGCTAATCAGTGCTGGTCTGCCTTGGACCATGCCCCGCACATTCCTCTTCTCTGGCTCCAACACCAGCTTTAGAGACTTGGTTTGGTCACTGGAAGAATTGACACTGCAGTCGCTGAGGCCTAATCTTGGGTCCTATTCTTGTGCTATAACTGTCCATGCCACTTGCCTTAATGGCTACAGGCCGGGTAATTAAAGCAATTAATCAAGCTCCTAAGAACTTTGGATGTTGCCTGGAGTTGTTAATTTTTTTTCCTGCTCCTACCTTCCACCTATTGCAGGAGGCTTGCTTTCCTTGGAGAGCTGTGTCTCCATACCTGGCCAATGTGTGGAGCACACTGGGAATAGTCAGTCCCTCCTGTTGCCAGCCAGGGCTCCTGTGAGCTCTGAGCGTGGACCATAAAGGTCACCCCTCTGTGCCCACAGGTTGGGTGAACCATCCTTCTGTCATTCTTTGCATCATCGATATGCCAACCTAGTGTCTCTCCCTATCCACAGGATTGGTTCCAGAGCCTCTGTAGATAGCAAAAATCCACAGATGCTCAATTCTCTCATGCAAATGGTGCAATGTTTCCATGTAGCCTATACATCCCTTCATGCTCTGTAAGCTATTTCTACCTTGCTTACAATTCCTGAGGTGAACGAAACAGCTGCTGTACTGTATTTCTTGGAGAATAATGTCAAGAAAAAGTCTGTGCTTGCTCAGTACAGAGCCAGTTTCCAAATATTTCCAATCTGTATTTGGTTGGTTGGCTGAATCACCCATGGATGCAGGTAGCCAATTCTGTAGGTCTTTGAGCTGCATAAGGACAGTCCTATGCTTTGCACTTTGGCTTAGGAAGATAATTAAGTCTACATATAAGGAGCATCCTAAAAAAAAGTCCCCTCACCTCCCCTACTCAAAGAGTTTGTGCTTAAGCACACAATTACATCCCTAGATATTTTGGAGTGACCCCTTTTGGGAGGTACTGCGTGCTTGACACTGTGAGTGATCAGGGATGACTAAGGTTTGGCTCTTGTATGCACAGGACATCACAGATGTCTTTCAGGTATGACTGTCCTTAGGGAAGATGTCAAAGGAGATGCCACATCTTCTCAGTCGAAGAGAATGTGATAGACACAGGCTGTGTCTATTTAAGTGCTTGTAGGTGGGGAAAATAGACACTTCCAGAAAATGAAACCTCAGTCTAGGCAAAGAAGCCTCTATAGCAAAGACCCCATGGTCATCTTTGTGTGCATTACCATGTTCATCACAGACTGAGTCCTGCTGATGTGTCCTCCTCAGGGCTGAGGGGTAGGGACTTGAGCTCCCCACTGCTCTTCTTTCCTTTCGGGGCACACTCTTCTGCCCCCCCATGTCCTCCTGTCTTTAACAAAGCTTGTCTTTGGGAAGGGATGGAAACCTCTCTTTGTATGAAGCTGGGTTCTCGGCCACCTGCTGCTGGTTAGTTGGCCTGATTGTGGGCGAAACTGGGAGGAGGGTTGGGTACCCAGGTCCTCTTCTGCTCCCAGCTTCCTCTGGCTTTTAGGAATTGATGACAGGCGATCCTGCTGCTTCTCCATTCGGGTTACACACCACACCCACACTACACAAGCCAACTGCCTTTCTAGAGGCGAAGCCTCAGCTCCTTCCTCCTGAGCAGCAGGTTTTGTTTCTCATTACTTTAATTAATGGAGTAAATAAATATAGCAGGGTGCCTGGCTGCTATTCTAACTTGTTTTCATTTCCTCCTTTTGCTCCAGTGCAAATTTCTGTGATCCTCTTTCAGAAGGCAAACGACCTCCAAGGCCCAGGGGGAGCCCATTTGGAAGGCATGCCAGAGAGAACACCCTGACTTCCCATTGCTTGGAATGGTGGGGGTACCAGTGTTCTAAGCAGGAGAGGAGCCACAGCAGGACTTTGTAGCTTGAATGGGGGAAAAAGATGCTAGTGGATTTTTGTTTGGTTTTGTTTTGTTTGGTGGGAGCTGATCTCCTTGGATATGACATGATATAGATCCATTAGGAATAGTCTCAGGGACAAGTCTGAGGGAAACAGAAATTTGGAGAAGGCCTATGGGAAGGATTGATATGGTTGGGCAATTACAAAGTCCAACCCTAGAGCTGGTAAGATGGATTAGTGGGTAAAAATACAGTCGGGTGACTGGAGTTTGACTCCTGGAATCCGTGTATGCTCACATGCGTGTAGGTACCTGCAGAGGTCAGAGGGCATCAGATCCACAGAGGGCATCAGATCCACTGGAGCTGCATTTGCCAGCCATTGTGAACCACCTCACATGGAGCCTGGGAGCTGAACTCGGGTCCTCTGGAAGAGCAGCCAGAGCTCTTAACCTATGACCACTCCAGCCCCTCTCTCTTTGGTAGTTCTTGGCATGTGGTTGTTGTAGATCGTGTGTGTGTGTGATAAGTATAGCTCAGAGTGTGTGGTCACTGTAGACCTAGTGAGTGCTTAGAATGGCCACCATGATCCTCTTATTTTGCAGAGGGACTCGCTGAGACCCAGGAAAAGCAGTGGGAGTGTTCATGGTTAGGAAGACAGCTGGAGGCAGTGAAATGTCAGAACCAAATCCAAACTGACAGGAGCTTGTTTTGCTTTTGTTATTGTTGGTTGAAAACAGATCGCCTTTCTGACTCAGTCTAAGAGTTGACTGGATTCCAGGAAAAATGTGCTTCCCAAGTGGGGACCATAGCTTAGCAGCAGAGGCCTTGCCTAGTAAGCAAGAGGCCCTGGGTTGAATCTTAGTATTGAAAAGGAGAGAAGGAAGGCAAACAGGCAGGCTGGAAGGAATTAATTTGCTTTCACATATAGAACCCTTAAGTCATGATGTATCTGTTCTCTGAACTGCGAACATCCATCTTTCTTCCTGTTCTCTTCCTGGCAAGACTTCCCTCCTGAAGCTCAAAGCTCCTTCACCTGAAATCCTTCACTGGGGATTGAACCCAGGGCCTTATGCATACGAAGCGATTGCTTTACCACCCAAGCTACATCTTCAACTCCCTCTAACTTATCAGCAGGTCTGTGTCTGTCTGTCTGTGTCAACACCTAGCACAAGGCAGGTACAAAATAAATACTAGTCAGATGAACGCATACACATTATTCATACAGAAAATATTTTGCATTTAATAAATGCGCCATTCATTTCTGCTATGGAGTTACAAGAACTCAGATCATAGATGAAGGAGCTATTTAAATTCTTATGCTCATTTTTACAAATGCGAAACCTGAAGCCCAGGAAGGGAATTAACTTACTCAAGCAAGGATGTATAGCAGCATATCAGTGCCAGAATTGAAAACTGAAAATTAAGCCTCTGCAAAAACACAAGCAAAACCCTACTTACTGCTCCTGCACCATGGTTTAAAATATTTATCATTTAACTGTATTAAAATATATATATATTCCTATAGGAGTCCTTTGGGCACACACAAACAGGATTAATGTATCTCTCGGTGTGTTTTCTATTGTTGTAACAAAATACCTGGGGCTGGGTAATTTATAAAGAAAATAGGTTTGTTTTGGCTCACATTCTGTTCGGGAAGTCCAAGAGCAAGGAGCTACTTTTGCTTAGTTTCTGGTAGGGGCCTCATGCTGCTTCATCTCCTGGAAGAAAGTGGGAGGCAGATGGGTTTGTTCAAAAGAGAACACATGCAGAGGGAGAAGAGACAGCTGAATCTGATGAACTTGCTCCCTAATAACCAGGTCTCTCGGTGATTAATGGGGCCCTAAAGGATATCAGAGTGAGAACTCACTCCTGTGGGGAAATATTAATCAAATCACCTCTTTTAAAACTTTTATTTATTCTGGGGCTGGAGAGATGGCTCAGTAGCTGAGAGGGCTTTGCTGTTCTTGCAGAGGACTCAAGTTTGGTTCCCAACACCCACTCAGGGCAGCTCACAATTGACTGTTACTCCAACTCCAGGAGCTCTGACACCCTCTTCTGACTCCATGGGTACATGCACTTGTGTGCGCATGTGCATTTATTTAGGTTAATAAACCTTTGAAGGCCCTACTGCCTCTCAATATGGCTATATTGGGAATGGCTATGGTTTTGTTGAATGTCACCCAAAGGCCCATGTGGTAAAGACTGGTTCACAGCCTGTTTCATTATTAGGAACTAATAAAATCTTTAAGAGGTAAGTCTTAGAGGAAGGTCATCCAGTTATAGGGAGTGTGTCCTCAATAGACACTTCTTGATTTTCCTGTCTTTTTCATGCCCAGCAATGAGGTAAATGAGTTTCCTTTGCTGTGCACACACCACCATGCACTGTTTCTCCACAGTTCTGAAGGCAAAGACCAACTGGCCATCAACAGAAAGTTCTTAAACTGTGAGCCAAAATAAACATTTCCTTTTTGTGAACTGATGATCTCAGCTCTTCCTTACAGTAACAGAAAACTGACCAACACAGGAACCAAACTTCAGCATGGGTCTTGTTGAAGACAAACCATATTTAAATCATAAAAGTATGCACCCAGCATTTTATTATTATTGCTATTTTATTTCTTCCTAAAAGGAGCCCCTTTGCTTCTTTGTGGAGATAAGTTGCAGAAATAGCCCTGTCTCAGCCCTCAGGGAAAGCAAGTTACCAACACTCTCTATCAAACATTGGACAAAAATGAATTCTTTCACGGGGAAAAATGATATGTATAGAGATATCTTTATGTATTTCCTTTTTGCTGAGTTTACAGCCCCTTTTATGGGCAGTGTGATGTCAGCCTAACTAGAGTGTTTACGTGTCCTGTCCTGCAGGCCATCAGCTAACCAGGCACTTCACAGCTCTGCAAGTTAAACAATAGTGGGGACAGAGGGGACAGCACTGGAACTCAGTCTACCCAAGACGTCACGGTTTTTCTGCCCAGTCTGGAAACGGGAAAGCATTCCCCCAGGACCCCTGGCTCTGACTTCTCCCTCCCAGCGGTAAAACAGTCAGCCAACCGCAGCAAGGATTAGCCCTCTCTTGAGATGCTGTTGTTGAGGCGCTTGGGGGGTGGAGGAGGTGAGGTGCCTTCATTTCCATCCCCAACACTCCAGCTCTCAACTTCAGATCTCGGAGATCAGAGCCTGTGGCAGGCTGAAAGTGGGGCAAAGACAGTTCTGCGCGTGGGTGAGAAATACGTCTGAATCACCCCATTTTGCCTCCCAAGTGACAGCGGAAAACGCCAGTGGGAAGTAAGATCCAGATATGACCCAAATCCAGCCAAGACGACAGACCCGTCCACCAGGTCCTACTCTGGGGCTTGTGGCAAGAGTTTTCCCTAAAGTAATGGGAGAAGTTCGTTTGTGATGTGTGCCAATTTGCTGCAGTAAGCCTCTCTCTATTAGGCACCTGCTGAGTGCACCGTGTTTGACCCAAGAGAATCAGAAGTCTTGACCCTCGCTCTCAATGAACTTACCAACTCATCCAATGGCCTTGCTACTCATTTTCTGAGAGCCTGGGTCTCAGTCTCTCCTGGGCAACATGCTTCTCTACATTGCCAAGTACAAAGGGCAATGATGCCTGAGACGCGACACTTCCATGCAAGAATGTCACTTATCCCATAGACTGATTAGGGGAGATGGATGAGAGGGTTGGGGGAACTGCTGTGGTGAGCAGAGAAGAAGGCTGGAGCAGACTTCTCAGAGGAAGTGATTTCTTGTGTAGCGTCATGACAGGAAGAGTTAGCAAGACAGCTGCATGACGTGCGAACCCTGTAATTCTGGGAGTCACAGGTACAGCTACTATAGCAGCTGCTTTACTATAAAGTAGAAGCTGGACTGATGAGTCACAAAGTTCTGGAGGATCAGAAACTCTGGCTGTCTCTTAGACTTCCTGAACAGATCCACAAACAACTATGTAATGAACAAGACAACTCCAGTGTGTGGCTGGTGGCGGGGCAAACGAGTGTTCCTGCTTTATTAAAATAGTAGCACTTTCTAGAGCTGGTGATATGGCTACCCTTTGAGATAGGCTTCCTACTCCCAGATGGGTGCTCAGCAGACACCTGCCTCACATATGCACCACACTAGGGTGGGCCCTCCTCCATCAATCATGAGTTAAGAAAATGCCTTACAGGCTTGCCTGCAGCCCGATCTTAGGGAGGCATTTTCTTAATTGAGGTGCCCTCCTCTCAGATGACTTTAGCTTGTGTCACGTCACGTTGACAGAAAACCAGCACACAGGGAGAGCGTCACTCTGTGCCCCATCCCTTCCCCATCCAGTGTGTAGAGTGACAGGCCATTCTCACAAAGCTGCAGCTCTGATTTGCTCCTGACCACATTAATTCCCAGGGCCCTGCCTGCCTGCCTGCCTACCAGACTGTGGCAGGACAGAGAACATGGCAGGACCATAAATATGGAAGAGGGTTACTGTGCCCGACCTAGTTGGAGGGAGTTGTTGTGTTCAACCTAAAAGAAAGGGCATCAGCTGTGCCCTTACCTAGGGGAAGAAAGGCAAGGGGTTGCCAAATCCTCTGGAGAGATGTGGATAGAACCAGGACAACACACCTGATACCTGTACCTCCTGAGGAAGCCATCCATTAAGATATTCTCTTGTCTCATTATTGTACATGCCCCGTGACATGTGGCCAAACCACTGAACCTATCTCCATACTCCTTTTCCCCAGGAAATCATACAAAAACGATTTCTTTCTATACCTTGGTAGCAAGAAAACTAGAGAGAGGAGAGGAGAGCCAAAGCTTCTCACCCCTGGGCTCTACCAGCTTCTTGCCCTCCTCACACTAGCTACCAGGAAACCTAGAAGAAAACCATGCTGGAAAGAGATGTGACACTGTCCGTGACAGCTGAAGATCCCAGCTTGGCCCAGAGTCAACATGGAGAGAGAAAAGGAGGAGGAGGAGGAGGAGGAGGAGGAGGAGGAGGAGGAGGAGGAGGAGGAGGAGGAGGAGGGAAAATGCTGGCCGAATGCTGACTTCAGGCTCTGTACTAGAGGCTTTCCGTTGACCACTCTGACCATCATTTTGCAGCCCTGTATTGACTGTATTAAGGCCTGGCCACTGGAGATGCCAAGGCAAACAATCAAACTAGGCCCTGGCTCCATGGAGCTCACAGTGGAGTGGGAGACCAGCTATTAAGTAGATGTTCACACAAAGGATTAAATAAAGGCGTCTGTGATGATGGCTTGGGAGAAAGACAGTAAGGATGTCTGAGAGCATGTCAGCAGCTGCCCTAAACTAGTTCAGGATGCTGAGGAAGCTCTGTGGGGGAGGGGGTGTGGTTTTAAATTGGAACCTGAAGGCTGAGCCGAGTTACTGGGCGAAGATCTTGGGAGAGGTCATTCCAGGCGGAGAGGGAAGAGCACACACTGAGGCCCGGAGGCAGGAAGGACACAGTGTGAATGGTTGAAGAGTGTGGAAGAATGGATGGAGATCAACCCAAGAGCCAGCCAGGGACGCTATCAGCACCCAGATCCCAGAGGGCCTTGTGAGTTACAGGAAGAACTTGGAAACGGATCTGAAGAGCAGTGGGTAGCCGGTGAAGGACTTGGAACAGGATGATGTTGTGCTAACCGTTGTGGATTTGAACTGACTTCGACACTGAGGAGAGAGGACAAGAGCATATGGCACAAGCCAGGTGTCTTAGTTACATTCTCACTGCTGTAACCAAACACCCTGACAAAAGCCACTTAAAGGAGAAAGGGTTTATTTTGGCTTAGAGTTCCAGAGAGGTACAGTTTGTCATGGTGGAGAAGACACAGGAGCAGTGAGAAATGGCATGGCGGCAGGAACTGGAGTCTGGCTGGTTCAGTTGCATTTGCGTTAAATGAAGCAAAGAGCAAACAGGAAGTAATGCCAGGACAAAAAGCCTCAAGGCCCACCCCCAAGGATTCACTTCCTCCAAGGATGCTCTGCCTCCTAAAGCTTCCACACTTCCCGAGCACCTGGGGACCAAGTGTTCCAACATGTGAGTCTATGGGGATATTTCACACTCTAACACTATCAAGCAAAGAGTATGGAGGGCTGGAGCAGAGGTTGTAGGGGTGATGGAGAGGAGAGAGAGAGACCTGGGAGGCAGAGTGCACAAGATCTGATGATGAAAGGAGTGTGTGAGGCAAATGGACCCATCACGAGTGGTGACCAGGTTGTGACCTGTGCAACTGAGGGGATGGCGATGGCAGTGTTGCTGAGGCCGTGCATGGCTGAGATGGAGAAAACAAAGAACAAGAGGTGTGCCCCAAAGTTGATGACTTCTGGCTTTGCACTTTACTTAGAGCCTCAGGAAAGCCTTTCTTCTGCAGATAAGAAAATAGAGATCCAGAACAGTCAAGGAACTTGGCTTAGATCACAGAGCACTTTGTTGGAATCTTGGCAGAAAGGAACTTTTCTGTTCAGAGATTTGTGTCTGCTGTGCATTACTCATGTCATAAGGGACAGGTCAGTTTCAAATATGCCATTTCATTTAGTTTTCAGAAGTGAGGTTTTATGATATAGAGTGAGCTGTTACTTTTTTTTTTTGAGATCAACTTGTTGTGGTCCTTAGCTTGACCAGAGTCGTCATGGTACACCTATCATGAATAGAGTTGGGACTTGGGGCTGAATGGCTCATCCATGCTTTGCCATCATCCCTTGCTGCTGAATTTTAAAACACTGGAGACAGATAAATTGCTCAGCTGGTTATCACTGGACAATTTGCCTAACCTCTCTGAACCTCAACTGCTTCACTTACAGAATAGAGGAAATGATGCCCACCTCAAGGGTGGGTGGCATTCCATGAACAGCTGTGTATCGAGCTGTTTAACACGGCACTCAGCCTGAAGCTGGGAGCAGGGTTCCCACTAGACGGGAGGCTGCTGCTGAGTGTGCACTTCTCAACCTGAGCATCCTGTTCCCTGGAGAAAAAGCAGCAACTCCCAAAACTGGGGTAGATCTGGGGAACTGCAGACCAGCGTCCCCCAAAGAGCCCTGTCATCCCTAAGAACATCCCACAGGTACTTCCAACAGTTTCCTGCCTCACCCACAGTGCTACAGCCCACCCTGGAGTCCTGGCACCTGTCTCCACCCCAATCCCAACACCACCCAGAGGAAGATCCCATTTCCTTACACCTGAAACACGACAGTGACTTTCAACCTTTCACTGGTCTCCCAAGCACTTGCCCCAGCTCGAGTAAACTTCTCACTGTCTATATGACAAAGCCAAGACCTATGGTCACCAAGTCAATCATCTTAGCATCTCCTGCCATCTCTTTCAGATTTACCTTCCAATGTTGTTCACCAGGCCTTCCCGCTAGCCGAAAGGTCAACAGATCATCTCCCCAGGTGTTACCCACAATCCCTCTACTCTCCTGCATATCACGTGGTTCCTTTCTCATGTGCCCCTTTGTACCTGGAGTGATCCTGGTCCTGCCTGGCCCACAGTCAGGACAAATCTCTCTCACCCACCAGTCCCAAAGCCACTCAGACCTAACCAAGTAAACACACAGAGACTTATATTATTTATAAACTGTATGGCCGTGGCAGGCTTCTTGCTAACTGTTCTTATATCTTAAATCAACCCATTTCTATTAATCTATAAGTTGCCACGTGGCTCATGGCTTACCGGTATCTTAACATCTGCTTCTTATCGTGGCGGCTGGCAGCATCTCTGTCTCAGCCTTCCTCCTCCTAGAATTCTCCTCTCTCCTTGTCCCACCTATACTTCCTGCCTGGCTACTGGCCAATCAGTGTTTTATTTATTAACCAATCAGAGCAACACATTTAACATACAGAACATCCCACAGCACTTTTCCTTTCCATCAATCTTTTAACTTATTTGTGTGTGTGTGTGTGTGTGTGTGTGTGTGTGTGTGTGTGTGTACGCATGCCCTATGGATGCCAGGAAAGGGCATTTGATTTCTTGGAGCTGAAGTTACAGGCAGTTGGGAGCCACCTGACATGGGTGTTGGGAACCGAACCCGAGTCCTCTGGAAGAGCAGTATGTTCCCTTAACCTCTGAGCCATGTCTTCAGTCCCAGAAGTGTTGTTATGACCACAGATCTAGCAGCCTTAGCATATGCCATTTTTTTTCCTCATAAAGTCAAGAATTTTCACTTAAAAGAAGTTTAGTGTTTTCTTTGTCATATTCAAGTTCCCAGCATTACTACCTTCCCCATTTGGAGTTATTATTAAGTGAAACAGAGGTCATTGGAACACACAGCACTAGGATTCTATGACAGTATGTCTGCTGACTAAGGCAGTAACAGAGCACTGGGAAAGTGGTGTATCTAGCAAGCATGCATAGTAGATTGACATCCAGGTCAGGATGGAGCTGGGAGACATGAGAGTCTCGGCATGCCACTCAGAATAGTGCACAATTAAAACTTAGGAATTATTCATTTCTGAAATTTTCCATTTACTATGTTCAGACCACAGATGACCACAGGGAGCAGAAACAGAAAGTGCTATTACAGGTAAGGGAGAATAGTTGTTATAGCACAATTCAGCCCTCATACAGTGACACGCTCACCGAGCCTCAGGAATATGGGCTCTTTCCTACAAATGTGTAGTTCACATGCTTCTAGTACAGCATGATCTGTACTGAGGGTAATTGTCTATTTTCTTGCCATATCATCTACTCTACTGAGCTCTTAGAGGGCTGGGTGCCAGTCCTATTTATTTTGAAGCCGTAGGTGGATCTCTGTGAGTTTGAGGCCAGCCTGGGCTACAGAGTAAGTTCTAGGAAAGCCTCCAAAGCTACACAGAGAAATGCTGTCTCGAAAAAAAACAACTTATTTTGAAGCCATTTTGACTTAGGCTACTTTGCTACAGCAGGTTTAGAGAGTGAACGGGAACAGGAGACGAGCCAGAGTTGAAGGACAACCTCCCGAAATGGCATTTTGGCATGCTACAAAGGGCACCTGGTTGGTCTGGGCACAGTGAACCAGGAAGGTGGGAAGTCTGTTTCCAATAGCAGGCAACCGGAGGGACGCTGGCCATGGTGCTGATCAGGCAGCAGCAGGTTGGTGAAGGACCAAGAGTCAAAGGAAACCACCCAGAACCCTAAGTGTAGGTCTTGTATTTTCTCCTTCCCTCCCCATTTTTTCTTCTCACCTCTATCCTCTTCTGGGATTATCAGGATGCTGTAGGCCTTGGGACCCAGCCCCTACCACCTGCACTACCACCGCTTCCAGTGACCAAGTTTCTATGTTGAGACACAGTGTCTCAGGAGGACACAAGACCCCCATTTTCTCTCCTACCCTTACTCTCTCTCTCTCTCTCTCTCTCTCTCTCTCTCTCTCTCTCTCTCTCTCTCTCTCTCTCTCTCTCTCTGTCTCTGTCTCTCTCTCTCTGTCTCTCTCTCTCTGTCTGTCTCTCTCTTCTCTCTTTTGTTTTTTCAAGACAAGATTTCTCTGTGTAGTTTTGGTGCCTGTCCTGGATCTCTTTCCGTAGGCCAGGCTGGCCTCAAACTCACGGAGATTCACCTGGCTCTGCCTCCTGAGTGCTGGGATCAAAGGCGTGTGCCACCACTGCCCGGCCCTTATTCTCTCTTGAGAGTCCCTCTCAACCACTCTTATTTTCCTGCTGGTTTTCTCTTCCTTTTCTCGTGAAGCAAAAACAATCAGACTAAAGAGCCTAAAAGAAAACACTTGCCTTTGTTTTTCTTCAGAACAGTTGTTGTTTATGGAATTTTTAAAAATAGAAATTCAGCAAACCCTGTGATACTAACCAATGGATATGGATATATGCATATATATAGTCTACTGGAGATGCCCTACTAATGATAGAGATGGTGTGAATCTGAGTGTTCCCAGACACCTATCTCTTCTTGCTTGATTTTCTTTTTTTTTCCTGGAGCTCTGGGAGAACTCCTCCCCTGGCTTGGGTCTTTGACTGTCCAAGAGCTTTCCTCACTGAAAAAATAAACTGCCCTAAGAGGCAGGGAGCAACCCTAGAATGTAAGAGAAGACTATCTGAATGGTGAGGTGAGGAGGGTGATGAAGGAGCTGTAAGTCTGAACCCCGATGTTTCATTTATGGGTGGAGTGATGGTGAGGGTCTCTTTGTCTCTTAGGGCCCCAGCTTCTTCTTTGGTGGAATTGGGATGCTGGGATTCACTTTATGGGGTGTTTGGGATCAGGGGTACAGAACGGTCTAGGTGCTGGCTGAAAGCAGCCTTTAGCATGATTTGGTTATCGGCACCTCCTTGGCTGAGAGGGTCATCTACTGTAAGGCTGTCATGTGAGCAGGGACAGAAGCTGTAGGTGATGAGCAGGCCTAGGCAAACAGGAGCAGGACCCAGTCTCCCAGTCACAACTGCTCACATCTAGAAGCAATTACAGGAGTCACTGGGAAAAACTCGTATTTTACAAATGTGATAAATAAGGTCCAAATTTTAGAGGTGGCATGGCCAAGATGGAAAAGCTCATCACATGACCAATGGATCCTGGTCCTTATTTCTAGCCACGTTGCCACCATCCTTTTTATGAGTATTTGATTTTAATTAACAAGCCCAGTGCAAGAGAACTTGAGTTCAAATCTTGGCTGTGTCCTTAGCTGTCCTTCAACCTGGGAAAATCAGAATAATCTAATCAGGATCCTGAGGTCCCAGTGTTTCCACAGTCACATTGCTGGTCATCACCCTGGCCTTGCAGGCTTATGGAGATAGAGACACTCAGCATATGGAACTGTCTTGAAGTGCAGTATGGACACAACTGAACTATCTTTCCCTCCTGGGAAGAAAATGACTCCAAAGGTGAGGAGGAGATGCAATGTTCTAGGAAGGGAGAAGGCACTAGCTCTCATCCTCTGTGCTCTAGAGACGTGTGTGTGTGTGTGTGTGTGTGTGTGTGTGTGTGTGTGTGTGTACATTCATGCTACTTTTGAGGGAAGGAACTTTACCTCTACAGGACGAAGAGGTCTGAGTCTGCTGGAGGAGCCTTGGGTCTGACCTGGGACCCCAACTCACTCTGCATTCACTTGATTCTGGATATCTGGCCTCTGGCAGGGCTGAAGACAGACCTTGGAGACCAGCAGCCAGGCTCTTGAGAACAGAGTCTACATGTTGTGAACCAGGCTTCATACACCTGTACTCCTCCCAGATGAGTCTTCATGACACCCTGGGGCTCAGTTGCATTGAATCCACTTTGCAGATGAGGAAAGAGAGGCCCAGGCAATTTCATCACTGGGTCAGAGCACATGGCATCTAAGTTGGCACACAGGCCTTCCCTGTGGCTCTGAGCCCATTCTCTTCACATCCTTTCTGCACAGCTGTGCTGTGGTCCTTCTCTGGACCACATATCCTTGCTGCTTGTATTCCTTTTCCTGAGTTGACACTTTATTCTCTCCAGGTGTATAGGCATCTTTTTCATAAGTATTAGTTCATAGGGATAGACTCACAGGAGACCTGTGGGTTCAACTGCTTCACATTATCACCAAGAATTCTGGGATTCATGAGCATCCATGACTTGCTCAGCACTCAGGGACAGTGAGTGCTGTAATTTTGTCCCATTATATCCAGGTACTATACTGGGTGGGTATTCTCTTGTATTCCTTTTGACGATACTATTAAAATAGAAATTGTTCTTGTCTTCATTGTCTAGATAAGAACAATAAGGCTCAGAATAGTGAAGATGTTCATTCAAAGTCATGGAGTAGATGGAATCAGTCTTCGGCCTGTGACTTTGCTTCTAAAATCGGAACTCTTGTATGCCTTTAGATTCACAGCTATCTCAGATTTACTCAGCTGGGTGCTGCCTTAGTTTCTGAATAATTACTTTCTGAAACACCAAAGGGGCTGAACCGAAGGAAAGTTGTGGAAAAGGCATGTTTTCATTTTGCTACCTTCAGTGGTCTGCATTCCTATGCAAGTCATGTTGACTAATGAGTCCTTTGTGAAGCCAGGCAGGAGCAATTCACAACCCATAAGCTAGAACAGTAGTATTTCTTATGCAATGCCTGTGGACTAGATAACCTGCTAGATACTTTTCCACAGGTAACAAATATTATTTGGTCCTCAAACTAGTCTTTTGATGGGAAAATAGAGATTGGAGAAGGCAGATATTCATCCAGGGTCTTTGTGTGAATAGGCAGTAGAGCCAGGATTGAAGTAGACACTTCCTTTGGACAGCCAGTTCTAACCTTGCCTGCATGTTGGGACCAGCTGTGGAGTTTCAGGAGAACAACCAGGCCATCTGAATGAGGGTCCTGGGCTCCCAGAGCCTAGCACATCTGTGCCTTTCAAAGTCCATCAGCTGGTGCTGGGGAGATGGCTCTGTTGGAAGAGTGTCTACCTTGCAAGCATGAGGACCTGACTGCCATCCACCAAACCTAGGTTACAAATTTTTAAAAAGCACCACCATATACTCAGTGCTGTGGTGCTGACACAGGCCGGTAGATCCCTAGCACTCAGGAGCCAGCTCATCTAGCCAAAATAATCAATGGAGGCCAGCGAGACACCTTGTCTCATACAAACAAGGTGGAGAGCAACTGAGGAACCACATTGAAGTTGATTTCTGGCACTCACACACATACTCGAACCCACCCAACACGAGTGCACCCTCTTCCAAAAAATGAAAGAAAGAAAAAGAAAACTAAAACCTACCACGTGATGCTGGCATACAATGAGAGTTAAAATTCCACCTGTGCTGGCAAGCGGTCTTTATCACCCCAAGATGGTCCGCTGTGACTAAGTGGTAGTTTCCTTGTCTAAGCCCTTGGTGACCTGAGGTCCACCTTGCCCCTGACTCCATCCTTAGTGTGACGTAGACAAATGCCGCAGTAACTTCCCACGGATGCTGTCAGAGGAAATACAGTGCAAGATATACATGTGGTTCCCCATCTTCCAGTCACCTTACGTTTTAGAGAAGGAACCAATGAAGTTAATTTTCAAGATGTATGTATCCAACCCAAGAGAGATAAAGTATCATTCTTTGTGTCATAAACACACGTGTAATCCATGAGGCACTCCTGGTGTACTATTTATCCATGTGTTGTGTCTTTGGAATATGGCATGCCTTTTATGCTCTCAGACATCCATCACAGTTTGGACCTGTCACATTACAAGTGCTTGGTGGTCACACAGGGCTGGTGGCTGCTGTGACTGAACAGCTCTGGCTGAGTCACATCCTCTGGCTGTTTCTCTTCCCCACACTTCATCTTGGTAGAGGGATGGTAACACCATGCCCAGGGGAGATTTTTCTCTTACTGAATTTCTGTGGCCTTCTGGGCATCAATCTATTGTAATATATATATATATATTCTCTGTTCAGTTGCCAATGATCAATCCTTGGGGCTGGGGAGATGGCTCAGTGAGTAGGGTGTTTGCCATGGAAGCTCAAGGATCTGAGTTCAATCCCCAGAACCGGTGTGAGAACAGGGTACTGCACTGTGCCTGGAGTCCCTGGACCGGGAGGTGGAGATAGGGGGATCCCTGAGGCCTGTTGGCCAGCCACTCTCACCTAATCTGCAAGCTCTGGGTTCAGTGAGAGATCCTATCTCAAAATATAAGACAGAGAGCAAACTGATACGAAACATTGATCTCTGGCTTCTAAATACACATGCATATATACCTACCCACAGTGTTCATGCACACACACACACACACACACACACACACACACACACAAGCACATGCACACATTCACTCAGGTCAATACTTGGTCTCTCAAATTTCTACTGTCTCCTTATGAAGGGATGGATCGGATCGTAAAGAAGTTTGTAGGAGCCTGCCTTTCCAGGGTGCTGGAAAGCGGCTCCTCTGTCTTCATACTCCTTTTTTTGTTCAGTTGTTTTTAAGATGAAAAATGCCTTGAAGAAATTATTTGATGATATGGATTAGGAGAAATAAGAAACTATCCACTTCTTTTGACCAGGTAATTTTCTAAGCAAACAACCTCAAATGTGGAGACGGCTTCATACCCAGAGATGCTTATCAGTGTCTTATTTCTACTATGAAATAATTGGACACAACCCAGACATTCTGTGGTCATGCAGCAATTACAGGGTTGAGCCCAGTCTAGGGAGTCGGGGAATCGCACAGTTGGTTAAAAGAATATCAGAGAGTCACCGGGCAGGGGACATTTTATATTAAAACATGAAAGGGGAAAAGATAGAATCAAAATTGCGGATGCAGAATTATAACTAGGTGAAAATACCTCAGCACAACAAAATGACAGCAAGAAAATTCGCGAAGAAGTCTAAAGTGCCACCCTTATTTTCTGGTGAGTTGATGATGTGAATGCTCTCTTTCCTTCTTGAGCTCACGCTACTTTCACAATAAAATAAGCCTTGTTCAAATAACTAATGTTAAGGACGAAAGTCGTTAAGAAGCAATTAAAAAGTTTTGCATGTTGTTAGAAACATCATTCATTCCATGACGCTCATAGGCTCTTGGGGGGGCGGGTAGCTGAAGAGGATTGTGGGTAGGAAGGCTCCTCTCTGCCAGGGGCAGATTTGCATTTTACACGCTAATGCTTCCTTTCTGACAATTTGGAGAGTCCTTTCCTAGAGCCTAGGCTGGGGAAGCTCCTTAAACAAAAGGCGGGTTTGTGAGGAAGACCCCTCTTCATTGGTGTTGGCACAACAAACCCTTTCTTCAGCCTGGAGTTGCAAAATGCAGGCATTCAACGCCCCCAGGAAGGAGCCAGACAAGGACACTGCTCAGTTGCTCTAAGTCTAAAATTAAGTGTCTCACAAATGCAATTATGTCCCAATCTCCTTGGCATGGAGGACCCTTGTTTCAGGGTTTGAAACTAAGTTGAAACCCTACGGACTTCCAGAGCCTACAGATTCTTAAAGGGGAATTTGTTTCTTTTCCTTATCCTAAAATAAACTCAGAGGGAGAAGCATTAGCAGAGGCACTTCAGGAGAGAGGTGCTAATGTACCCATTTTGTAGATGATAAAACTGAAGCTAAGAAGTAAAGACACTAAAGGAGTGAAAGACACCGATGGGGTTCAAATGTGGGTCTTTCCTCTCCAAAGCTGGTGCACTTCCCCTGTGTGACTCAGTTTGCCCCTTTTCCTGCTTTGTCTGTGGGAGCTACAGATGTGAAGTTGTCCTGGAAGACAGAATCATCCTTTGGGGCTGGGCCCCAGTTCTGACCTGTGATCAGAGCCACACAACTTGTCCCCAATAGACTCCACTGGTCAGTTTAACTAAAGGGGATTTCCACATACAGGGGATGCTTAGCCTTCATCAGAAAAGCAAGGTGGCCAGTGCAGTGCGGAAGGGTTATTAGAATGCAAACAACGGCTTCTCCTCTCCAGAGGAGCACCCCAACCCAAGCTCATGGTGGCTCATGTGTCATCCTCTCTGACAAGGACCCACAAAGGGTCCTGTGTATTCAGCAGGTGATGGGGGTCGCCTTCCTGGGGCAAGTGAAAGAGTAATGGGCGCTCTCGGGCGGAAGATGGAAGAAGAAGGCGGGCGAGCTGCAAACACACGGGCTGTCAGTGTGATTCACGAAGTAATTACGGAATAATACAGTGTAAACTATTAGGAGATAATAATAAGTCAGGATTGACTCGTCACTTGGAGAACTTGGGGCTGACGAGCCTGCCGGTTATTTGCTAGTCCCCAAAGTCTGTAAACCAGTGTAATGTGAGCCAAATTGGCAGCTGGATTCAAAGAAGATAGGTCTATTATCCCCTTTTACATTAAACTGTGAGAACCCACTGATGGGGAAAATATAAATGCAAGCAGTTAGGCTAATATCACTACTAACATCCAGGTAAAATGATAATTGCCAGATGCCTAAAATCTCCAGAAATGAGATGCATTCAAACCGCTAAAAGCTGAAAACAAACCCAGGGTGAAATGATGGCTACGCCATTCTAACTGGAGGATGCAGAGTTGATGACAGTTATGGAGGCCGAGGGGGGCTGGAGTGCCTCCTGTGGGTGGGCCAACAACACAGGATCCATTGAAGCTAATTCTCATAAAGTGGCGGTGAGGACGCCCCCACCTACCTACCTGCCGCTGGATGGAAAAGATTGCGGCTTACATGGTCTAAGCAGCCAGGCTTCTAAAGAGATCAAGTTTGGATGACAAGTTTCAAACCCCTATGATGGGCTTCAGAGTCTGGGCATTTTCTGGTGCTCCAGGCTAGATCTTAAGATGTTGGAGAGTGGTTGGTAAATCCATAACATCCAGGAGAGCCTAAACTTCTGAAGGACTGTGAAGGAAAAGGGAGGTTCCCCATGGTTGCCGTCACAGAGGACAAGCAGGTAGCAGATTCAGGTCCAAGCAAAGGCGTTACGGAGGTTGAGATGATCCTGACCCATGTGCACCAATGTGAGGATGCCCAGTCACTTACTCAGGGACACAGGGATGAGTGAGACTCAGTTCCTAAGGACCCCACAGTTTATCCTCTGGCTCCCAAGCCAGACACACAAGGCTACACAGAAATTAGAAATTTACCAAATAGAGAGATGCTAAGTCACAAAACATTCTTTGAATAAAGGTGACATTTGCATGACATCACTGTCAGGGATGATTAACAAATTCCCAGGAAGAGAACAGAGAGTGGATATAGAGAGAAAGAAGCCTTAGCTACAGAGGAACACAGTGCTGGGAATCCTGGGACCTTTGATTGTGCCAGGGTTGGGAGAGACACGAGGATCAGAAGAGATTATGGTGAGATGGTAATAAACCACGCATGCCACATACACAGCGTGAACTTGCTTGTAGGAGTAGCGGGGTCAGGTGGCCTGGTCATGATCATGGGAAAAGACCCTCAGGGTTTGAAAAGAGTTTGCAGGTAGGAAACAAGACACAAAGGAAGGACCTAGGCTGGAGGGGCCTAGGTACACAGCGGAGAAGGGGCAGAGGAAAAAGGTGAGATTCCCTTGAAAGTCAGAGGTAGAAGGCTGAGCTCAGCAGTGCAAGATGGAGAAACCGTAACAATAAAGTGCCTTCTGCTGGGTCAGAGTGAGCCTGGGATTCCCATTGGCAGGTATCAAATAAGCCCCCAACAATAGCGTCTTTCCCAAGGACTGCCCCGGAGTTCCTCTGGTTCCATTCCACCCAAACCTTAGGACTGGCTAGTCTGCATGTTTTCATCTCTTCCAGTATAGGTTTACAGAAGGGAGGGAGGTTATTCTCTGTATGAGCTGCTCATCACTCCATCCCATGGAGTGAGAGACAGGGTCAGATCATCCTGGAGAGTCCCATGCCTAGCTCAGCCTCCCGGGAGTGTCTCACACTATTATGGGGGTCATCTGGGCTCTCTGGATGGCTTTGAACATAACATGTAGCCACTGTGTCTCTAGTGGGTTACTGGTTCTGCAGAATCTTCATCTGAGGCAGGAGAGGGGTCATGCTAACCATATGGGAGTCTGAAGATGCTGGTCCAGACCACTGATGCTGTCTTTATCTAAGGCAGTTTTTGAGCACCATAGACTTCCTTTTAACATGGATTTTTATTTTTAAAATCATCATTGTATATATTCACTGTACATGGTACCATGCTGCATAAAACCATTTAAGAAAATACATATTGCACATTGAATCGATTCCCCCTGCTCCCTCCCTTACCATTTCTTTCCCCAGCCTCTCATTAGTTCCCTCAGTCTCCCTAGGTAGTTTCACTTACTTTCTCATGTCTTTCGTATAAACACGATTTTATGTATCTCTATAAAATCTCAGAGCCACAAATGAGAGAAAACATATGATATTTGTCCTTCTCTGACTGGCTTAATTCACTGAATATGATCATCTCCAGTTGTTTCCAGTTTTTTTTAATTAATTGAGACCTAGTCTAATGTAGCCTAAACTGCCCTTGAACTTGCTATGTAGCTGAGGATGGCCTTGAACTTCTGATCCTCCTTTCTTTACCTCCTGAGTACTAGGATAACAGGTGTGCTCCAACATGGCCAATGTTATAAAGTGCTGGGGATCAAACCCAGGGCTCCGTTTAGCCCAGGCTAGCACTTTAACAACTCTGCTATAT
The DNA here is from genome assembly GCF_949786415.1 of Peromyscus eremicus. NCBI lineage: Eukaryota > Metazoa > Chordata > Mammalia > Rodentia > Cricetidae > Peromyscus > Peromyscus eremicus. The sequence goes on from NC_081423.1 coordinate 64,448,536, forward strand.
CCCCAGCCATAGTTCTGATTTCTCTTTGAAAAAAAGTATCACATTCAAATGTTCCTCATCTTGGCTACTGAAAGTTTTGTCACACTTTAAACTTTGCACCTGAGGGAGCTGCCTTTGACTAGTCCTGGAGGAGAGGATGACATGAGTGAGTGACGCCCACTGCCAGGGAGTGTGAGAGCTCCTTAGGTCCAGGTGGGCGATCTCCCAAAGGTTGTGCTCCAGGTATCGTGGGTACCTCTCACAATGGGGACAGAGAAGCCCAGAGAAGAAATTGAACTTCCTGGTGAGCGAATGGCATTTCCCAGGGGCAAAGCCAGGTCCATTTGCTGAGACAGAAGATAGCAGGGCTTCAGACGACTGATACGGACAGGAACTCAGCAGTCAGATTTGTCACCGTGCTCCAGCCCCGGAGGAGCAGGGCAGGCTCTCAATCCACACAAATGGCCTTGGTCTTCAGACAGAAATATTCCTAGAGCAGAGGAGGGTGATTCATCAGGCTGCCAGGACTGAATGGAAATATCTTCCCGAGAATTTCCAGCCTCCTTTCTTCTAATCTGGGTTCCTGGCTGTGTGCTCTTGAGATGCCTTGCCTGCTCTTGGAGACCAGGATGAAAAGTAGTCTGTGGAATCTGGGGGCCTGACTCTGTTTCCAGTGCATGTGAGCGCCACGGCACCTAGTGATGTAGCACAGATGGAGCTATCCAGTCTAGGAGCTCCAAGTGCAGACTTCCAGCTCTGTTGTTAATTAGATTAGCAATGGGGCTCAGCTCACCGGACAGCCAGTCTAGCCTAATTGGTGAGTGCCAGGCCAATAAGAGACCTTGTCTCAGAGAAGGTGGATGATGTTCCTGAAGATGAAAGCTGAGGTTCCACCAGCCTCCACAGGCACATGCACACGCACAAGCACACACACAGGCACACATAAAAACAGATTAGAAATGCCTGCCATTTTGGGTGCTGCCTGAGTTCTTTTATACAAACCCACTCATGGGTCCCTCGCCATGGCTCTTTGTTGTACCGGTGTGGAACCTGAGGCTCTCAGGAATGCTATTGCTCAAAGGCATACAGCAGCTAATAGCTGGATCCAGATGAACCTTGACTGGTTTCACTCCAAAGAGCTTGCTACACATGCTTCCTCTGAGTCATGTGACCTGGGACAGAAATCGAGAAGACCTCTGGACTTTCCTGAGCCTCATTTTCCTCACTTGGTCACAGAGGCTTGGCATGCTCTTGGCATTCCTGTGAGTTGAGACAAACTCATGTGGTAAGACTTTCTGGGGGATCCTCTGCTCCTGGCACCACACAGGGTGAAGGGAACAGTGATGACATGTTCTGGAAACCTGAGATGTTCTGGAAAGGCAAAGAGAACCTTTCCTCAGGCTCTCGTGGAGTTTTTGGTGAGAAAGAAGAAGGGAGTATCCTGTGATTTGTATGTGGCATATCACAGTGGAGCTCGGGGTGTCGGGGAGAGAGTATAAGCAGGAGAATCTGCGATGGCTTCCCAGAAGAACTGATATCTGGGGTGCAGCTGGAAGACAAGGGGGAAAGGAATTCTGGGAAGATATAACAGCATGCAAATCCCTGGAGTAAGAAGGAACAAGGCGTTATATGTGGGCGAGGTCACAGATGCATGTAGCTCAAGCATCCTCAATGGAAGGCAAAGCATGGTTCTTGGGTGAGAGGGGAAGAGATTTTAAATATTACAGTGGTGGAGAGATAGATCCAGTTGGTAAAATGGTTGCCTTGCAGGCACGGGGACCCGAATTCCGTCCTAGAACCTATGTAAGAAAGCCAGACACTGTGGAGATTGTGACCACAGTACTAGGGCAAGAGAGCGGAGAGAGAAACCAAACAGATCCTGGGCTATCGCTGGCCATAGCATGCTACAGGTTTAGTGAGAGACACTGTCTCAAGAGTAAGATAGAGAGTGATGGAGGAGATCCAGTGTTAGCTCCTGGCCTGTACATGGGCATGCATGGGGTAGTGGATCTGCACAGCACACTTGTGCATTTGTACACACACACACACACACACACACACACACACACACACACACACACACACACACCATGCTAAGTAATTTATTTAGGAGCCAGTCACAAAAAGCCCAGTGTGATTCCATGATGTGAAGCATCTAGATTTACCAAATCCATAGAAACAGAACACAAATGGCAGTGCCAGGGGCTAGAGGGAGAGCTGGTGTTTAATAGATACACAGCGTTAGTTTGGGTTGATTAAAAGGTTCTGGAAATTGGTTATGTAACATGTGAATATATTTAGCACTACTCAACTGTGCACATAGAAATGGTCAAGATGGAAAATTTTACATTATGGGTTTTTTTTCCCTTACCAAAACACTTTTGAAAATTAAAAAAAAAAATAAACCCACACAAACCTTTTCTCTAGTGGGGAATAATGATAAAAAGGTTAAGGGACTGTGGGCTAGGGCACAGCATGGTAGGGCAGAGTACACCTCTGGAGGAGATGTGGTGGCAAGGCCAGGCCCTCCAAGGTCTTTGAGCTCCTGCTGATAGGCTAGAGTTCTGTTCCCATGGGTTATAGTCAG